>NW_026855856.1:0-165000 GCF_026571515.1 Ruditapes philippinarum
CTTTTTACTCACCCTTAATATTATATTCAAATAGTAATAGCAAAATATCTTACGCGTTGACCTTATATTTTTATTGCATAAATATTTTCTTTTATGCACTTCACTACATGTTAAAAAATTATAGCAAAATTCACCGTGTTGATTTTTTATTATTTCACAATCTTTATTGCGATATCGCGCGATATTTGCATCAAATATGGACGTCAGAACGTGAGGGAAAATAACGTAGAATCGCAGAGTATTAAGCAAATGTTCAAGAAAGACATCGTTACAAAGACATACATTTACTGAACATTATAAAATTAAAATAAATGAAATCGGATGAAAATTGATAAGAACAGACCGGTTTATTGATAAAAAAGACACAATTTCGCCGCCACCGATAGAGGGCGCTTTGACGTCATAGTAACGCTGTTTATTTATAAAATAATGCTGCAGAAGTAAAGCTTACATATCTTCATGTCTGTATACCAGAAATCATCAAGATCTGAGATATTGTCATATTTCGGTCGGAAAGTAGCGAGCTACATAAAGTTATTATAATATATGAATAGATTATAGAGTAATTTATGATAGTTGATCTTAAGCATATCTTTTCTTTTTATAAATTTCATATACATAAGCTTACATGCACAAATGCACACACGCACACACACAAAAAAACCAGATCCATACAAACATACACACATACATGCATGTATGCATGCATTTATATATAATAATAGGGGACTTAAAAGTTATATAAGAAACAACACTTATTGGAAGTCTTAATCGTAATTGCAATTTTATAAAATAATATCTATCAACCTACAAAGTTACCTACAAAGTTCCATGTTGATATCTTTTATAGTATAAGAATTATGTCCCGGACAAAGTTCAAAGTGTAAAAATGAAAAAAAGGGCAACAACTCCAAAATGTAGAAAGGCTGAGTTACGGTTCTTTTAAATTTGCACTGCACTTCTATTCAATGAGATCTGTCTACCTACAAATTTTCTAGTTAATACCTCTTCAAGGGCTTTAAGGTTATGCTCCGGACAAATTTTGAAGGGGAGATAATTCAAAACGGGACAAAACAGAGTTATGATTATTTTGCACGCACTGCACTCCGCCTTAATGCCCTCTACCACTGAGTTCATTTAAAGCAAAATATGTGTAAGGGTTTTCGTGTTATGCTCCAAACAAGATGTTGCTTAAAGAGAACATAATTTAAAAAAAGGGCAAAATAAAGTCAAATTAAACTCCGGACAAGCACAACGGACAGACAGATCGACAGACAATTTAAATGGTGATTGACCAATATTTAATTAATAATGCAAAATGTTCACGATACAATATACAAACTACCTGCGTTACAATAAGACTGCATCACTCTTTTGATATAGTTTATCGTACCTTTTGAAACTATTTATAGAGCTGTTCGTGAATAGATTGAATAAGTGATTATTTGCGCATAGTAAAATATAATTTCGGACACAATTATAGCTATTTCACGTTTACTTAATATGCACTCACCATTTTCAATTGGATGCATAATGTCACTTTTTATAATAAAGTGTTTCTTATTATCATGTTCATGCACATATTTAGCCATAAACACAAATACAACATGAAAATCAAGGGTCAGTATTGTAAACGATCCGAAGTTATATTGCTGACGTTATGTTGAAAAGGACACGCTTTAAACACAATTAAGGACATTGTTTGGAGTATTCTGATTTCATTCCACGACATAAGTCTTTATTACTAAATGTTTACTACAACCTCAATTTTCCAAACATTCATAAACATGTGTGAAATAATCCCTTAAGTCTATGTTTAATGAATATCTATATTATATTATAAATTTTTACCGCCAGCATCCAGTACCATATACTTCTTCCCTGCTTGAAATCTAGCCAATGACACTTTGTCTCGACCAACACTTTTCTCAACTGGTAGATGTCGGCAAAACAAAGATGCTACTTCAGGTTCTAGTGCAATAGTAAGTTTCTCCGTCGATATACCAGCCTTGAAAATGAGCCTCAATTTTTATCAAAAACTTGGTATACAGCTTCATTTTTAGTGTAAAGCAATCTATATACTTTTCTACGACAAAACATATTTTTTGTGTTGTGCACACAGTGAATTTGTATTGAGGTTATTCGTTGCCAAAAATCCAGCCTCTCCATACTTCGGTTCTACTAAACAGGTTAGTAAAAATCTAATTGTCGATCCGAATGTTACATTCTGCACTGGTATTAAGCGTTTTGAGTATCTCGATTTGATAATACATGCAGCTTAGCTAAATTGCAAACTGTACATTGAAGTACAGTTTCTCTATAAGAAGGGTGATCCTGACTTAGCACAACATTACAGGGATATTACCATTCTACTTGCAAAGTAATGATATTTGAAAAAGGACGTCACACACAGAAATACTTTTTTATTTATGGTAAAAAACTCGAAGTTGTTAAATCATTTAAGTATTTGAGTATTAACTTATATAAAAATGGTCAATGGAATCGTAGCCAGAAAGCAATAGCTCACCACGCGTTGTTTTGCTATGAATCGATTATTTTCATTATTTCACAGAATGGATCTACCTATCAGTCAAAAATTATATTTGTTTGATTCATTAGTCTCATCAATTCTCCACTTTGGAAGTGAAGTTATAGGTTCAAACCCATGCCCTGACCTAGAACGTATCCACACAACGTTTCTAAGAAAAAATATTATGTGTAAAAATGACAACAAACAGTTCTTCACTCTATGGGGAGTTGGACAGAGTGCCGTTAATTGTTATACGTAAGTTGCGAATGTTAAAATTCTGGCTTAAAGTACTGAAGTCGACGAATCTAGTATCATACGTCAAGTTTATGAAATGCTAAAATGTGACTCTGACAATATAGTTACTTATGAGAGAAATTTTGGGCTCATCAGTTAAAACTTGTACTACAGGAAATTGGGCTAAATTACTTTTGGTTGTTTCAAAATGATATTGTGGATTATATATCAATTTTGCATATCAAACAAAGATTATTCGATGCCTTTTATCAGTCAAGGTATGGCGATTAACAATTCTAGAAAACTTGAAGCGTATTGTTGGTTTGAGTATCAGCACATCCCAAGCTATAGAAGCCGGGAGATATGATGGTACTCTGAAAGAAAATAGATTATGCAAATGCTGTTCAATCGGAGTTTTAGAATTCGAATATCATTTTCTTCTTGTATGCCCGTTATACAGAGATCTAATAATGAAATACTTTAAAATTAATGTTACTAACTTAGCAAAATATATTTACTTAGCATCGAAAAAATTACGAAATGACTTATCAAATGGTTATCAAATTTATGATGTGTTAATTGTTGTTATGTACTGTATTGATACATCTTTTTATCTATGAGTATTACAGTGTTTGGTGAATAACTTAACACCTTAAAGGTGTGGTAAACGGAAAATACGCCGGTGCGTGTTCTTGTTTCCTTCTTGTCGCTGACGGTAAATACCGAAAATGAGCGGATAAATACTTTTATTTACGATGATGAAGTGGGCAGGAAAATGGGCGGAGCTTATTTCATCTCCTATTGAAAAACGTGTAAATATCGATTATGCTGATCCGAATCATGATGTCAATGTAAAGCTAAGAAAGTAACTTCTGTTTTGTCGGCGTACACACGAACAATGAGTATTCGCATGTATGGACGAACACTTGGTATTGCTACTATCAGAAAAACAGTTAATGTTTCGTAGTTAAACAAAATATATTTTGTTGAAATACATGATAACAATGTTAAATCGGCAAACTCAATCCAAGATTGCAACATTGGAGTTTACATATAAAGAAATACAATTGCATTTTTTCCGTTAACAAAGTGTTCAACTCAGATCAAAAAGCCTGGATTTTCGGCAACGAATAGCCTCTATAAATTTGCAGTTATTATATTAGGCAAACGTATTATCTACACAGTTTATTTTGAATATCTAGCGAACTCATTAATGAGTATTTTATTGACTGTATTTGACGCTTTTGGTGAATTTTTACCTAGTATGGTAATTTTTATAAAAAAACTACTTTATATATTATTCAAATTCTTAAAACTGAAATAATTTTGAAAATACATAATAATAGTTAAAACCTCTTCAGCGGCCTCCCTCATAAACTGTTTGGCGGCATCATTCCAAATAGCTGGAACTGTCAATACCCAATGAATATCACTGTTTATTATTCCAGCAATGCGTTGTTTTGACATCTCAAGCAGGTCATCTTTAAGATATTTGATTGACAAAGCAAAAACAGTCTTTGCTTTTAGTTTTTTACCGCTTGCATCTTCAATCATAATGTTCCGTTCTATACACTAATATGAAAACAATATACACATTTTCAAAGATTTTTAATGGTGAAACATCCTTAAGCCTCTATATTTTTTATTCAGATGTGATTGCCAAAGTATCACTGAAAATTAAGATTTTCACAAGAAGATGTCGATGGTCTGTGTAAATACACTGTGTAAACGACAATGTACATAATCACCATTTTGGGCTACAAGGCCTGAAGTCTTGTAGTAGGTAAACATTGTTCATGTTTATGTATGAACATGCATCCAAAATGAAAACTATTCAAAATACAATGGTGACTTAGTAACTATAAAGGGAATATAATGTCATAAAGTGCCTCCAAAGTTTATTTGTGGAAGCGCTTTGTCATAACATATTTAATACCTCAGAATATTTTAAGTGCTATGCCTGTCTGTACATTTTACATATATTCAAAGATTTTATGTAGAGTAAACATTTTTTCAAACTATCCTTTTTGCTTAAAAATTGTTCATTTAACACGAAACTATACAGTGTAAGCATTTTGACTTAATGCTTATACCATAGTAGCAAAGTTACAATTAATTAATGTTCAGTTTTGCATATAATTTCAAGGATTAAATGAAAACATAATTATATGAACTTACTATTCTACCAAATAGGCTCATCTTGAAGCGTTCGAAAAAGAACCATTGAGTGTCATGTTTATCTGCACACAGCAACGCATACTTGTCCTCAGCCTCATATCCGAAAGAATGGATCGTTGTACCGTCCGGGTGAATAAGCAAGCAAGTTGGTGCTAAATAATATATTAAGAATAAGATGATTTCTTATCCCGACTATGGCATGTTAAATGCTGCAATATTCAATAAATTAATTTCTTTTCTATATCCAATATTTATATTGTATAACTCTAATTTTATATGCTATACCATAATATTTATTCTATCCTACTAGAAATATTTGCTCATAAAAAATATTTGTATGAGATAATTTTCTATAAATATGTTCTACATTTGAAAATATATATTGTCTAATTTAGAATATTTATTGGCTACAGTACTGAAAAATATTTATTCGATAATTTGAATCATGGGATAGAACACTTAGCATAATAAGCCCTGCCTATAAGGTAATCACGAATTTCTGATAAAGCGTAATCATCGTAATTGTTGTGGAAATGATCAGCGTCCCTGTGAATGACACCTGTAAACAGTGCATAATTATGCTAAATCCTCCTTATAAATGTACATGTAAAAATGAAAATATATTTTAAAGTCTACAGGACATGCACTCGTATAATAATGGTTTTTCATATGCCTAATTATTTAACCGCGATATGAACCTATGTGAGGATATCATTTAAGATGCATTTACATAAAAATGCACGGGATATAAATCGGAATTTACCCCCTATATGAAACGAAAAACACCGACAAGAAACGTTAACAAATGAAAATGTTATGCCGTTAATGCAATGTGCATGTAAAGCAACCCGGCACACGGTATAACTTTAAAATTTGACGTTAACGACGTCTCAAGCGTATTTTCTTGCATCTCAGACAAGATTCTCTACCGTTTACACCGGTGCTAGAAAACTCTGAATTACACCCCCATGCAAGACAAGTCGCGTGCTTTAAATAGTGTCATTGACGCACGTCTTTTATGAATGAATCGCGTTCTTAGGATGACGTCAATTTTTCGTTATGCATGAAGTTGTAAGTTCATTATATGTTATTTTGGTTTTGGAGTGATATATTTAAACATATTACCTGTCAAGATTTTATATCACCCGAGCCGTCAGGCGAAGGTGATATTTTATCTTGGCAGGTAATATATCCACAAATAGCGCTCAAAAACCAAAACAATAATGTTATTACCCTTCCCCTGCCGAGTTCAAACGATTTTAAAATAAATCTTTGCTATTTCAAATGAAACGTCGAAATAAGATTCCTTTTAGGGTACCCCTTCACCACTACATGACGTCACATAAATACATGACGTATTTTCTATCGAACCTAACCAATGTAAACAAGGGAAAAGGAATAGTCTGTTGAACGCAATTTTTTGGAATTAATATCAAGCTTTCACAAGGTCATATTTGTTTTCAATACTGATGAGAATATGTATGATTACTCGTTTTGATAAATATTTATCATTTGCCAATTAAAAGTGCTTGTAAATCGGACTTCACATCGCGTAAAGTCAAACCGTACGTGCATCGCCACAGCGCATGTTGTTTAAAACTAGGGGTATCCAACGGCAAAATTTAGTGTGTATTACCCGTCTGACTCGGTACTATCAATTTTTTCCGGGTGATCAATATCCAATCAAACGGCGGAAAAAATATGGAAGGGTAATAAATGCTATTATCAGGAAAAAGTGCGTAATGAGAGTATCAGTTGACATGTAATATGCAAGAGAAAGAATCAAACACCGGCTATTGGTACAGACGGGAATATCTAGCTCTCGGGTAACTGTTTAGCAGCAATATTGCGTCGCAGAAGCGGTGGATAAAATATGGCCGTTTGCTTTTGTCAGTAAATTTATGACTTTTATTTTTGCCCATGATACAAAGTAGTTTCATATTGCGACAACAGGGAACGTGTTTTTATTTTTGCCTGTGATACAAAAGAACTTTTGTAGACCAATAGCCACAATGATATTGTTGTAAATCGTGCGCATCATATGTATATGTAAAGATTTAATAAATTATCCTACAACCTTACATTTGGTTAAAAAGAAACATAATATGAGAAATAAGAAAACGAAAGTCTAAGTATCCAGGTTAAATTAGTCTGTGCAGTACATGGTTCCTTAGGGTTCAATACTGAATTATTGAGCACGTTTGATAAAATATTATTACTTTATTTAACCACCGACTTAAATGAATTAAGTAATCGAAAACTAAAACGAAATTACTGTAACGAAAACAATTTAGCGGTGTCAGAATTATAAATGTTCTAAACGTTGCATTACAGAAAACCATTGACCGATCTCGTTTTCAAGTGAAAACTCACATGAAACGTTAATAAGATTAATTTTTCTATTAGCTAACTTTCTCTGTATTTGTAACTAGTAAAGAACAGAATATTTATTTTTTCCTCTTTTGATTAAATTGTGACATTCATCGAAGAAAATGGTATATGATCTCAACAAAAGTATATTTTAAAGAATTAAAATTACCTCTTTTGTAAAAGGTAACAGAAGTATTCCATGGATTTTTTTATGAAATTATGGGAACCTTATACTGAAAAACATTACAAAAGGAACTAGAAATATGTCCATAGGACACGGGTGCCCCCACCGCGCCACTGTTCTGTCAATCTTATGACTCTAGGTCGAATATTGTTTGAAAACTAAAAATCTTTTACTAAATAAATCCACAAGCAAACCCCAAGGTGCATAAGTACATATGCTGACCAACCTTCTTGTAAACTTTCAGGCCTACAAGTGAAATATCATTTGAGCTATGCATGAACAAGTTGAAAATTGCAAATTTATACTACTGTAAGTCAAGAGCAATAACTCTAACAAAACTGAAAAAATCCATATGCAAAGTCCCAGGTGCATAGCTTCACAGTGATGTGAATCATTATTCCTGTAATTTATTGATGTTGATCATTATTCCAGTTACTTGGTTGATTCTAACTCAAGCACTCAAGGACAAAAAAAAACTGTACGGTTTTTACTAAGTCAAGAAAAATAACTCTACAAATACTGGATAAATCCACAAGCGAAACCCCAGGTGCAAAGCTAAATATGCTGAGCAACCTTTCCGTAAGTTTTAATAACTCTATGTCAAATCCTTTTTGAGGTACATGTGACTCAAGTTGAAAATTGCAAAAGTTTTCTAAGTCAAGGGCAATAACTCTAAAAATACTATATTAATCCAGACGAAAATACCCAGGTGCACAACTATACATGCTGATCAATATTCCTGTAAAGTTTTATGACTCTATGTCAAATTCTTTTTGAGTTACATGCGACACAAGTTGAAAATTGCAAAATTTCACTAAGTCAATGGCAATAACTCTAAAAATACAAAATAAATCCAGACGAAAATACCCAGGTGCACAACTACACATGCTGATCAACATTTCTGTAAAGTTTCATGACTTTAGGTCAAATACATTTTGAGTTACATGCGATACAAGTTGAAATTTTACTAAGTCAAGGGCAATAACTCTAAAAATACAAAATAATCTAACCGAAAATACCCAGGTGCACAACAACACATGCTGATCAACATTTCTATAAAGTTTCATGACTCTAGGTCAAATACTTTTTGAGTTACATGCGACACAAGTTGAAAATTGTAAAATTTTACTAAGTGAAGGGCAATAACTCTAAAAATACTACAATATCCAGACGAAAATACCCAGGTGCACAACTACAAATGCTGATCAACATTTCTGTAAAGTTTCATGACTCTAGGTCAAATATTTTTTAATTACATGCGACACAAGTTGAACATTGCAAAATTTTACTAAGTCAAGGGCAATAATTCTAAAATACTAATAATTCTAAATGCCGACAAGGCGTTCATAAAAGCCGCCCATCCAAGGGGCCAACTCTACGATGAATGTCCATTTGATGCTGATATTCGATGTATAATTTTGAACGTCTTCGTCTTCCACTGCTGTTTTCCATACTTGCTTGATAATATCACTCGAAAGTTTGAATTGTTTTGCGTTATCACTTATAAGTTCCACAGATGTTCCTCTTGTAGCTATGCATCTTTTTAAGCACATCAAAAAACTATTGGCTGTCATATCTCGTACAACTTCGAGGTGTACAGCACGAGTTACAAGACATGTGAATAGACACAACCATACCTTTTCTTTCGCTTTATCTTCTTTGTCACTGCAAGAAAGATATCCAGTTTGCAATTTTATCGAAGAATATACCTTATAAAACTTTTGCACCACGCTGTTACTTGTATTAACTTGGAAACTAAAGAATATTTGTCTTCGTCAATATTGAACGGAGAATTGATGTATATCTTTTGTTTGGTTAAAACACTTTCTTGTTTTAATTCTGATGCACATAATTCATCATTTTCACTTTTATTCACTTCATGCTCAGTGGTATCATTTGTTAGCTCGTTTTGTCTACATTTGGGCAGTCAAGATTGTTGAATACAACCAAATTGACTGACTATTCAAATGGTTCCAATTCTTTCAATTGGATTTGCAAACCATTTTGGACCGTGTCCCACATCATAATATAAATCTAAGTTTCGAAGTTTGATGCACACCTCAAATGGCAAATATTGCAGCGTTTATGACTTTTTCGTGTTGACTTTCTACTTACTGGAAATCTAATGTCTATTCCCCTCTTTTAATTTCATCATCTCTGTTTTTAATATAATGATCTGGCGTACGCTTTTTTCAGATTTAATCCATTGCAATACCACACTGGAATATGTCATTTTATCAATACCAAATTGAATTAAGCATTTTCAAATGGGCTTGCTAAAATTTGTAAACATATTGTCCCAAATTAAGAACTGTAAGGGAGTTTCAAGTTCTCGGTATTGACATTCCTTTCAACGGAGCTAGTCTATTTTTGCTGAATATAAGGTCTTCTTTAGTTGATTTGTTTGACTCCTGTCGGAGATAGATTGTTGTAGCATATGCTTTGATAGAAGCATCACAAAAGTATATAAAGCATGTATTTAGCTCAACATTTCCGTTCGAATTTCCAACATGTCTGTTTATTTTCACATTTTCTATCTCCAAAAGCTCACTTTTAATTTCAAGCCACTCAGTCAGATCTTAGTTTTCAAGTATATCATCCCAGTCCAGGTGTTTGTTTCACACCTTTTGATGTAAAACCTTTCCTCTCATTGTAATAGGAGCAAATAATCCTAATGGGTCAGATACCGAAGCTACTTGTTTCAAACACATCTCTTTTTGATAGTGATAGCTCTTCACAAAGAGTCTTCGATCCTTGAATAGCTATAATAGTATTCCATTATTGTATTCCATTCTTATCCCAAAACTTTGACCTTTTTGTCTTTTGTTGATCTATCTCATGTATTGAACGATTAACTTCGTCACTATAAGTAATCCATTCTCTCAAATTCATTTTTGCATCACTGAATATCATCTTTGCTTCATTGTATAAAGTAATGCCGTCTTGTACTATGTCTGCACCTAATATGATATTATCCATATAAATATTACTATACTGGAGTTTTATATGTATCTAGATGACTCTAAATGGTTGCTCCAAGAAAAAATGGGCTTGATATTACACCAAATGGAACTCTGCTGAATCTGTACTCTTGTATATGATTGTCATCAACAATAGGTTTTTTTTATATTTTTTGAACCACAAAAATCTTGTTACATCTCTTTCTGATGGATGTAATGCAACTTGGAGAAAAGCCTTTTCTATGTCAGAAATAACAGCTATTTTTGGCAATCTGAATCAAAGAATCATACCGCAAAGATCTCTAAGTAACACAGGACCTCTATATAAACATTCATTCAAGCTTCGACATTCTTTATTCACCTTTGCCGACGCATCCTAAACGATTCTAAGTTTTTTTCGTTGCTTTGTCTGGTTTGATCACAACGTGATGGGGAATATAATATTTCATTCAATCACACATCTCTTTCCACCTTCTCAAAAACACCCTTTTGTGATTGATCTTTAATCACTTCATCGTATCTTTCCATCAAATCGGGCTGTTTCTGAATCCTTTTTACAAATGATGCTAGCCTTCCAACAGCTAATCCTGTATTTTCTGGTAGATCTGATTCTGAAATATCTTCTTTCCAAGGCCACGTGGCCTGGTACCTTCCCTTTTCTCTTTTAAGTGTGTTTTTAAAAGTTTGCATTGCCTTTTCATCATCAGTTTTAGAAATATTGTCTGTTATTCCAATTCCTATTTCAGGAATCTTCTATAATTGGTTGCATATGAAGGAAAGGATCAACTTCTTGGAACACTATTTTCTATCACATTTCTTCCATGTGTCATAATTAATATGCTGGCATCGTGTGTATCCTGAATCGTCTAATCAAGCTCTGTTCGTCCAGAAATAATTCATCCCAATTTTGAAGATAGGAGGTACAATCCAGGACTCACTTTTATTTGTTCTGACTCTATCACATCCAAGTAATAGTCGTTACCAAGTAGTAGATCTAAACATTTTGTATCTGTTTTCGTTCGTATGCTATTTTGTAATTTTTTTTTGTTTTTGGCTATCTTTTAACTTTTTGTTCCACTAATAATTTGGCACATTAAATTTGTTCGGTTGGTCAGTAATCTCCATTTTTCAAATTTCTTAGCTTTTAATTCTGTTGTTTTTGTCCTTTGATCACCCTCAATCGCTCCTGCAAATATTACAATGTTTATTTCCTAGGTCCCTTTTCCCTTTTAGCTTTAGGACGGTTTTGCAAGCGATTTGGGCAATAATGACCTATGATAAACCTGAATCAAGGGATGCACGTACCTTTTCGGTCTTTCAAGCCTTTTTGTTCACCCTGAAGTCAGTTCAGGACGTTTTTGCCATAAGCACAGTTTTTGTTTAAAGAAATTAAATTGTCCAGGGCTTTTTCACTTGGATTTTTCCCTTTGATATATTTCTTCTGACAAATGAACACTTTTTTTTTGGAAGTGTTTTGAAACTTTTTTATCACATAAGCTTCAGTGATGTATGTTTACTTTGCAGCAATACACGCATAACTTTGAACTTTTGCATTCATTTGTTTTGTGACTGTCTTTCAGACACTTAAAACAACCACTTTTCAATCTTCTTTGTCTATCGTCAATACTTTTATAAATAGTGTATTCATCGCTCCAATGAGTACCTTCACAATATCTACATTTTTTTTTGAAATTGCCGTGTTATACTTTTCTTTTCTCCGACAATAAAAGATCCAGTAGCGTATTTTGGTACATAATTTCTTTCACGATTCCTGTCATAAGGAACACCACCTGCCATTCGATAATGTTGAAGCTTTTCAATTTTGTCACCACGCTGTGTTTGATTTTCTTGGAGCCTTGTCTTATCAGCCTTTTCTATAGTTACAATATATTGTCGCAATAGATCACGTAATTTCAATATTGTCCACTTTTCATCAACGTGTTTCATAATCTCTAATTGAAGTAACACATCGCTTGGTAATTTGCTGCGAATCATAGATACAAATATATGTTGCTCTAGATTTTCACCCAATACTTCTAGGCTGCGAAGATTCTTTTCAATTCTGTGCATGCAATATCTTAAACTCTCTGTATTATGTCTTGCTGGTATTAAATAAAAAAGCTGTTTATAGTGGGGATTAATTTGTTCTTACTTGTCTCCAAATCGCTCTCTAAGTATTTAATAGCAACCTGATAATTTTCGTTTGAAAGAGTCAATCCCGCAATCGCACTTCTCGCTTCGCCAGTAACCTTTCCCTTCAGGTAATAGAACTTATCTATTGGAGATAACCTTTCATTCTTATGAACGGCACTTTCAAAGGAGTCCCAGAACTCAATCCAAAGTATGCGATTTCCATTGAACGATGCGATGTCTAGCTTTGGAAGTTTGACTGATGTTTCTTTTCTTTGTGATATTTGCTTATCTATTAGTTTTGTTTGAATTTCAAACTGTCAATCACTTTTTCCCTGTTGTTGAATGAAAAAGTATCGTTGCATTTCTATCTGCAAATCACACATCCTTTGAATTGCACTATAACTAACGGAATCTTCAGTTTTTCTACGCTTTATTTAACCGTTTAGATCATCTTCACACAACTGCAGCTTATGCGATAATGACAAAGCACTTTCAGTCAAAGCAGAATTATCTTTCAATTGATAAATGTTTGCGTCGTTGTATCGTCATCTGAGTTCCCCAAAGCATAAGCTAATTTTTCTGACTGAGCACTCAACTTTTCGACATAAGTTTTAATTTTAAATCTGCATTCACTAACCTTTTTTTGTAAGTTTTTATACTCTTCTGGCAATTCATCTTTAACTGATTCAAATAAGTCAATCCAATTTTATTCTCTTTATCAAGTACATTAATATACCGTGTACGCACACTTTTTATAAACTTTATGTTTACGTTTACTTTATCCATTTTTGAAAATGCATTGTAAGTCCAACAAGTTGCAAAATATTTCAAATCAACCCGTATCGCTTAAGACACTTTTACTTAATATACGTAATATCAAACTCTGTCGTTGTTTTAAAAAAGTTATTTAACTAGTTAACTTGAGGAGAACAAAAATGATTCTAAATCTTTATGGAAATCTCTCAAAAATCTTGGGCTGCCATCTAAGAAAGAATCTTCTTCTTCTAGTTCTAATATTTGTTTAGAAATTGATGAAGTGGTTTGTTTTGATAATACACTTATTGCTGAGACTTTTAACAATTTCTATACTTGTAAACTTATTGGAAAGCTTCCTAATTGTGTAAACAGATTTGGTCAGGTTTTTGTAAACTCATTTTATGCGGAAAGAGGTGTTTATTCTAATAGTTTTTCTTTTTCTCTTTTGTGTGAAAGTTTTTAAATACTTAAATTCAATAATTGCTAGCAAAGCTACTGGCTTAAATGGTATACCTTCCCGGTTTGTCAGGGATGGGTCACCTATAATTGCAGGTCCTATCTATAATCCACATTGTCAACTTGTCTCTTATCCAAGGTGAAGTTCCTGATGATCTTAAGACTGCTAGAGTTGTCCCCCTTTTTAAAAAGAATGATAAACTTTCTGTAGGTAACTACAGGCCTGTGTCAATTTTTAATGTAGTTTCCAAGATACTTGAAAAGGTAGTTTAGGACCAAAATTCTGGAAACAAAGTGATCCCTCGGAAGCATTAATCACAACAAAATAACATAAGAATTGCAGACTCGGTTTGATTGAGTCTGTACATGAGGGACAATGTAAAAGTGCAACATCCCTCACGCCCCCTAGCACCGGCTTGAGCGGTACTCAATTCTCAACACTTTATAGTGTTTGCATCAATGATCCCGAAGGACCAGAAAATATAACAACACTGAAGTGAAGTACGGGGCAACTTTTTACGGCTGCCACACGGCACTTGACACCTGCTGTTGTGAAGTACAAAATTCTGGAAACAAAGTGATCCCTCGGAAGCATTAATCACAACAAAATAACATAAGAATTGCAGACTCGGTTTGATTGAGTCTGTACCAAGTTGAAATATATTTTAAAGAAAATAAGCTGTTGTATAAATTACAATCTGGTTTTAGAAATGGTTTCTCCACTGATACTTTTCTCATTTTCATGACAGACTACACAAGGCATGAAATTGATCAGGTTAATGTGGTAGGTATGGCTCTGTTAGACTTACAGAAAGCCTTTGACACTGTTGACCATTCCATTCTCTTAATGAAGCTTCGAGCTTCTGGTCTTGGTGATGACATCATAAGGTGGTTAAGGTCATATCTTTCTGAGAGGCGACAGCTTGTTGATGTGTCAGGTAGTTTTTCTTCACTTCAAATATAACATGTTGTGTTCCCCAGGGTTCAATCCTTGGGCCCCTCCTCTTTTTAATGTACGTCAATGACATGTCAGCAGTAGTGAAAAATAGACTATTGCTATATGCTGATTACTCTGGAATACTTATTTCTGGAAAAAAATTATCTGAGGTGGAAATTTCTGTATCTGAAGATTTGTCCTCAGTAAGTCAATGGTTAATTGATAATAAGTTATTGTTGCACTTAGGTAAAACTGAGCCCATTGTGTTTGGGTCTAAACAGAAACTCAGGTCACATTGCAAATAAAACATAAATTGTAATGGCACTGCAATAGAAGCATCCACATACATCAAATATCTTGGGGGTGACTATTGATCAGTACCTGTCCTTTGGTTACATGGCAGACTCAGTTAGAAGGCTAACGCCAGCTTAAAGTTCCTTTACCGTAAGAAAGATTTCCTTACACAGCATACCAAAAAACTGCTTGTCAATTCCTTAATTCAGTGCCACTTTGACTATGCCTGCTGTGTCTGCTATAATGGTTTAACTCAGGTCTTGAAAAATAAATAAATGATGAGATTCCAGAGTTCATATTGGCCTTTCCTATTTTAAATCCCTTAATTGGTTACCAGTTTGTAAAAGAGTTTAACAAATAATGTTATGTCATGTTTTCAAGGTTAAAAACCAACTGGTGCCAGAGTACTTAAGTGATTATTTTGTTTCTCAGGAATCTTTTCGTTCTTATTGCACCAGACTGAATAAAAAAGAGGGTATTGTCTTCCTAAGGTTAAAGGTTCCGGGTCAAAGTCTTTAAGTTGTATTGGTGCAAAACTATGGAACAATCTTCCAAATTGTATAACTGAAATTAAGAAATTTCATCGTTTTAAGGTAGCCATCAAAAGTCACTTTGTAAGTAGCATGTAAGTGTTTTTCTCAGAATTTCTTGCAAGAAAATTTTTTGTTTTCTTTTTTTTCTATTGAATTATTTTTCGGCTCAGTTTTACTGTTTCATGTTTTGAAATTTGTTTTAAATTTTTTATTAAGACTTTAAAAACTTTATCTTTTTTTGAATAGCGTAATCTATGGCATGTTCTTTCCTTACATACTCATAACAACTATGATAAAAAAATTTAATGTAATCTTTTCTTAATATGCACATAATTATTTCTTAATGTGATACTGACTTTTTATTAACATTACCTTACATTTTAAATTGTGATTTAAAACATTTTTCCTTCTTCGCTTTTAATCGCGCCAAGAAAATCCTAGTTTTTGCTTTCCCGGGTTCCGGCGCTAAATTTCTGTGTGGTGAGTATACTTTAATTACACTTTATTTTACTCCAATCACATGAAAAACTTTAATAGAGAGCACAAACACTGAATTATAATTTCCAAACGTTTATTTTGCTAACACTGTATAATTTTAAAGCCTAAATAACACAACATGAATTTTGAACCTAAATAGTATCCATAATAACTGAGAAGCTCTTGTCTTGTGACGCTGAAATCTGGCTAATATAGCAATGGATTAATTTCCACCAAAACAAATATCACGAGAAAATCTAGAAACATAATTTATAACAAAATACTCCGCCGGATTATATAGAGGATATTTGTTTGTTTGTGTGTAAGATGAAATTGTATTTCATCGAGTGGGCTTTAAAAACAGTATTCTCACGAGTGGCATAGCCAAGAGTGAGAATACTGTTTTTTAAAGTTCACGAGATGAAATAAAATTACATCTTACACAGCCAACACACAAATTTTATGCTAAAAACAAGTTAAAACGAAATTTCCATATTATTAACGTAAATATTAAAATCTGTTTTCCCCATTGAGAGCCCCATTTAGTCGAAATTTCTCATTAAAAACAAGAAGTCTTGAGCTGAAAAAATAGTCCGACAAACATCGTGACAAAATGACAGTGATATTATTTATTTTATTAAAAAAATATGAATGATCGCTTGTTTTAATAAAAAAAACAAGTCTTGTTGGAGAAAAAGTCCAACCATCCATCCATATTTCTGTTACTTACTGCGAGTTTATATTAGACCTGGCTTTGTTAAATGTAAGCGGCAGCCATTTTTCAAAGATGTGTTTTTCACGGGAGGAAAATAATTGTGTTTGATTCAGAAGGATATCATTTGGATTTGTTAGTCATACACCTTTTTAAAAGAAAGAAAACATATTTGAGGATTGTAACAGACAAAAAATAAGTATTGACAGATGTGAAAACATTCAAAAAAGCAGCTAGGAAAATGGAAAACTTGGAACTTGCTCAGGAACGCTGGGTGGTTTACTTGTTCTACGAGCTGATGGCTGTCATTGCTTTGCAATTTTGTAATAAAGCATACGGCAGTTATTGCTCGAAGGATACTTTAATATGCCCAAATGTCATCAAGAGCAGTTTTGCATGTGGAAAATGTATTTTTCAGACTGTAATAATGTAACAAAAAATTTGGACGAAATCTGGTGATTGGAATTTGAATGAATAAAAGTAAGATTTCTTCTTTTTATTACTTTTGACATTTAAGTTATTTATCAATTTCAGCTTTACTTTTTCTTTAAACAGCCTGACATTGTCAATATTGTGAGCAAAAATAAAATTGAGGTACCACATGGGAAAAAAGATGTTTCGTCATTGAAAAGTGTGAACTGATATTTTGATAATTTTCCCTTTGAAATTATCAAATATAATTTTCACCCTACTGAAAAGCATAAAATAAAACAAAGTACTCCGCCGGAGAACATATGTACAATAATGTGTAAAGGTTATACCGGAGCATTACATTAAGTAAACAAAATTATGAGGTCACCGGAAAAAGAAATAACACATTTTTGGAAAGCATCTCATATAATATCGCGATCCTTGCGACAATATGACCTTTTTGACAGGTTATATGGCCGTTTGTTGCCGAACCGCTAAGCTAAAGTTTTATTGCAACAGTTTATACACTGCCACATAACCCGTAAAAATCTTCATAACAAATTTATAATAAAGCAAGCATCTATGTTATAAAAGATTGATTTCTTCATAAAGTGACAGCAACTGTGAATAAAAAGCTATTTGACTTTTATTATTATCCAATGGAAAGCGACGTTACAAACTTGCAGTTTTATGAAGTTTGTTTCTTGCATATCAGACAGGATTATCTACCGTTTACACCGATGCTCTTAACACCCCAATGTAAGACAAGTCGCGCGCTTTTAATAACGTCATTGCCGTGCGCCATTTATGAATGAATTGCGTTTTCAGGAAGACGTCATATTAACATTATGAATGAAGTGGTAATTTCATACGCTTCTATAAGAAAACAATGCTTTATTAGAATATCAGTTTTCGTGATTTCTGTTCTGAAAATAATTGATAATGTAAAATGCAAGAAAAAAGGAATCACACACTGGCTGTCGGTACAGCCAGGAATATCTTGCTCTCGGGTAACTGTTTAGCGGCAACTCGGCAGAGCCTCGTTACCGCAGTAAACAGTAAGCCTCGAGCTAGACATTCCAGTCTGTACCGGCAGCCAGTGTAAGATTCTTATAATATATAATCATAGTGTTTTAAACACTAAAAGAAAGAGTTTTCTGATGTCAACGTAAGAAAAGGGTTGTTCTTAATTGAAAATGCATCATGTCAAGTAAAACCCTCAGAATAGACATTAATGGTATCGGGACCACCGCCCTGCGTTGCAATTGAATCCATCGCCGTCTGCGTTGTAATCATCTTTTTTATAAAAAAACAATAACAATTTTAAAAAATTCCAAATTATGGTTGTTTTGGTGCAAGTATTATACATATGATGTAATGCTGACCAACGTCCTTGAAACTTTCTTCTTTCTGCCTCTCCCTTCTTTTTCTTTTTTCAATTTCTCAATCACTCATTATTAATCATTATTTCAATAAAAAACTGTGCTGTGGCTATCTTATCCTTTTCCATTATCCCTTTCTATGTTTTAGACAGTTACTCGTCTTTTATTGATAACATTTCTTATTGATCGAATTTCGTGATGTTCCAACGGCATAATTTTAACGCGAGTTTTTCTTTTGCAAGTGACATATGAATAGTAATTGCAAATATAAATGTGGTTTAAATGAAGCCATTTTTTTCTGACAACGTCAAATATGGCTCATGATGATTTGGCGTATTTTGAAATCTGTGTCATATTGTCAAATATACGCTCCATAAAGCGCCTGTTGTCAGCGCAAACTTATGCACTGCGCCGGGTGTGCGTTACCATGTCTTTTTTTTAATTCGTTGTTACGTACAAACTATTTGTGTTATGAAATTAGATATGGTATAGTTTTCCGATTCATTGTGATATATAACAATAAGTGATAGTTCAAAAATTCTTCAATTGACAGCCGCAGTCCGCTTTATTTTTTATCATTCCTCGTATGTCCTGAAGACTTTACATTTTCCATTTTAGACATAAATATTTATTTATAAGGAGGATTAAGCATATGTACTATTTACAAGTGATATTCACAGGGACACCGATCATTTCCACTACACTATAGTCTATTAGGATGATAACGCAAAAGTCGCTTTTTTAGAAATTCATGCTTATTTTATAGGCGGGGTTTAGTATGCTAAGTGTTCTATCCCATGATTCAAATTACCGATTAAAAATATTTTTCAGTACTGTATCCAATAAATATTTTAAATTATACAATATATATTTTCAAATATAGAACATATATATAGAAAATTAACGCACACAAATATTTTTTTAAGAACAAATATTTTTAGTAGGGTAGAATGAATTTTTTGGTATAGCATATAAAATTAGAGTTACAAAATATAAATATTAAACATAGAGCAACAAATAAATTTATTAAATATTGCAACGTTTACCATGCCATACCCGACGATCAATGAAAACTTATTCTGAATGTACAACGAACTGTAGAAAAGAACTCTTTTATTTTAAGAGACATTATGCCTATCCAAATGTAAATGGTATACAGGTAAAAGACAAAATAACTTAACATGTTGCCAATATTGTTTTCAATTTTGTAGTCAAATCAATAATCCACGTTACCAACACATAACTCAATAAGTATCCATTGTAATGTATAATTTAATATTTATTTGATAAAAAGATTAGGGCAGCAATTTTATATTTTAGTCACTTGTTATATGTTATCCGTTATAAACCAAATATTAATTAATGACAATAATGATAGTTTTTAAATATATAGCCAATTAAGGTCAATCTACAACAACAAAAATAGCTTATTGTCATTTGTACCATTTATATCGAATATCGTATGTTCTTTTTAAATGTGCTGATCTATGTGCTCTGAAAACGCATTGATTCAACAATTATATTAAATTATGTAATTGATTCAAAAATCAAAACAATCAACTATCTGTCAGTAAGATGTTTAAAAGAAATGTATCGTTGAATATAGTCATTATTTTCAATTTAACTTCATACCTTTTAGTGACACAAGTTTGCCACCAGTCCAATGATTCGTAGATACCTTTGTAGGGTATTGTTCGAATTCGTTTTTGAAGGAAAACGCCCATCCAGAGTACGTTGTCCCAAAGTCAATGGCCGCAACAAGCAAGGAGCTCATCTTTAAGTATTCTTATGAGAATAGAAATACAAATTACTATATTGCGTATGACAAATTATATTTACAGGATTCAGGAGCTTGCAATAGTAACAGTGGTTCAACTAGACGGCACGAAAACTAACAATGGTTAGACTTAGTGACGTTATGAATTGTCCTCTACATATGTACACTCTCTCTGGTTCCAAAGATCACCGAAACAAGATATTTTCTGTGCATCAACTACAGCCAAAAAATAGTGTCCGAACCCTGCCTAAGTTGAAAAAAACAACAACAAGTAGCGTAGATAAGCGTGTCTTAATAGTTTGAGAAGCGGAACACGTCTGCTTTCCTTTGTCAGTACTCATTCACGCTGTTTTCTTTTAAATGATTATACCTGTTGCAAGCTAGTTCGAGTATACTTCCATGTTATCAAATTTTAATGGCTGTTATGGCTGAAGCTACCACCTTTATAAGAGAATAAAAATGTTTGATTTTTACGGTTTTCATATTATTTGCCATATGGAAGAGATTTTGCAGAGGCGCATTTTGATTTTATTAACAGTCTTCTAGTTTTATAATTCTTATGTATTATCTTGGTGCCAAGATTTTTGCATGTTTCAGATTTAGCTTTCTTTGCATATGCTTAAAGTGAAATGGTCTATATAATAATAGAAATTCTTTATTACCGTAAATATATGATGAAAGCATTTAGTATCAAACATAACAGCAAGGAACGAAAATAAAGTATAATAGAATAAAATAGTAATATTTATCAATTTAAATGTTCATACTAAGTCACCTGAAACTTTCTCAACATTTTGTCAAACAATATTTAACAATAGAATTCCAAATGATACATTTCTAGTGTTTTTATCAAACTTTGATATTATTATTTAAATGTGCTCTTTGTAAACCAATCAAATTTAAAATTTGCATTAAACGATGCATTTATATAGTTATGCAGATAGTTTATACATTATTATTCTTATAATAACTGTCATAGTTTTACTAACAAATGGTACATCTTTTTGGTACATTTACTGTACATGTACATCTTTATAGTGTTAGTATGTATTGTTATTTGTTTATGTTTAGTAAAAATGAAGAAAAATTAGCAGTCTAGTATTTACAAAAAAAAAAACATCTAAATTTAGTATTTTACAGTATAATTTCTTTTGGTAGATTAAGACAGGGTCAGTAGAAGTTATCCAACTTTTAGAATGTAAAAAGTCTATTATAATTTTGTAATTAAATGTCTCAAATAACTTTTTTATAATCACAAGGTGCAATTATGTCATCCTATTGCAATTGATTTATATGATGTAAATGTTGAGAATGTGCTTATACGTAAATAAGTGAGGTAAATCTACAATACATATTATACATTTCTATAATATGGACTGTGGAGTTATCCCTTTTAGTATTAGCTATAACAAGTCTCTTGTAATTCTTTCGAGAATGGCTATATACAAAATCAATGTTTTAAATGTTTTTATATGTCTATATGTGTATAGATGAGACTATAACAAAGAATAAATAATATGCATCTTATGTATATTTTTTTCTAACCTTGTTTTTTTATATCATGTAGCATGGACCATTTATATTCTTTAGTTAATTTGTTAAATACAATAATAACATGCAGTTATAAAAACATGCTAGTTATTATTTGATTATCATGAAAGACCAACTTCGAAGCTTAATGGCATGAAATCAAACCAGTCAATTAACTATATCACGCTTTTTGAGCAATAAGATATACTAATTTAAAAACACTGTTAACTGTCTTGGCAATTTGACTTATATTATTGGTTTTAAATTCAGTATCTCTGTTATTAGAAAATTAAATAAAGCTTTTCAGCAACTGCAGTGTTTAGGAATGTCTTTGTTCACTGTTTCTACTTGATTATACACGTAACTGGTTGATTGATTTACATAAAAGGTAAATCCTGTACCTTATCAATAACGTTTTACAAAAGACGTAAATTGACTTATCTTTGTACCCTTATTATCTTTACTTCGCAAAACAATTAGACCATACTGGTCCATGAGGCAACATATTTACAATGTTTACAAGTTCATGGGTCATATGACATCATTGGTAAAGTATTGGTTTGCGAATATTAAATTGGGTTAGTAACAGTCTTTTCAGAGCAACATATTACAAATGGTTTTCAAATTGAAGCGTATTAAGTGTCTACACAATCTATTATTTATATCCAATCTATGTATTGACCATCTTACATGAGGAGATAAACGTTATTTAGAACAAGTAAGTGCATGCCGGACATGTTTTGTTCTTACACAAAAAAGCTAAAGATGGAAACTATAAAATATTTCTTTAAAATAATGCTGTACATGACTCTTCTAACCTTGAATTCCATTCCTGTAATAAATATCAGACAAACGTTGCAACATCTTGATATAACCATACATGATAAAACCTTAAACTGACTTAAAAAACGTTGCACCCGATTTTCCCAATTAAAGTTATTTGGATGTTTTCCAATTGTATTTAACATATCTTTATAAACTATTTTTACATAGTAATTATTTATTATTGTTTTATCGTAGAATTTTAAACCAATATTTAACAATAGAAAGATAACGTCTTGTCCTGTATGTAATCTTCACATTTTACCATAAACAAAGTCAGTCAGACAATTCTTTCATTTTAACACCGGGACTTCCTTTCAAAAGTGTGAATGTACACGTTCAGTACAATTCGATATATAATAAACTCCTTCTGCTTGTATTTACCCAGCAAGCCATTGAACGAAAGGACAGCTTAAACCAATAGTCTATTATTGTTTAACATATATGTTTCATTTCCTGTACAGTTTGTTTTCTGTTTTGTATGTAATATATTTTAATGCTGCGTGTACATTTTTCTAATTTATCAAATATGATAAAACTTACTAAATGAGAAGTAGATAACTTTGTTCATTCAAGCCGCAAAAAGATGTCTGCGTAATGATAAAATCGTTTATCTTGAATTATTTATTAATCAAAGAAATTGTGTTTATGCACTGGGCATGAAATAATTAATTGTTCACTTGCAACATAACAATATTAAAATGGTTAAATATTTAAGGACTTCTTTTAGATAACACATTTTAAGTTTCGGGTTAGTTTTATACAATTTCGGTACTCGTCATTTTGAATCACAATCTTTTTCTTCTCCGAATTTGTCATAGTTCTTACATTTATTGGCTTCTGTGAAATGGCATACGTTTAAGTCTCTTTCACTTATTTATACCAGAAAAATATTCATCATTTGTTATTGTTTTGAATTATTACAGGCGGTGTGTGATATGGTATACATAAGATAAAAATTCCATGGGGAAAAATTGACCTGTGTGTTTGACGTCATAAGGCCCAAACAAAATGATCTTTAGGTTCTGGTAACATGCTGAAAAGTAATAGGGTAGGAATGTCGTAAAACATTTTTTTCAATTAATATTTTATTTGAATTTCACTGTATGTCACATATATACATTATAGGATACTCCATTTTTTTAAATAAAATGTTTAAGGTTATGTGCGAAAATACAGGGTCGGTCAGGTTACTGTAACCACAAGATCATTGTTTTGGCCTAATCCCACGTGAATGAGTCTCGCGAGAATTGTCATTTATTTTATTTTTTCAACATGAACGAATATCAGCATATAATAAAGTTATAATAATTATTTGAAAAAAAAACGTGATGTTATAATTTGAAATGAAAAAAAAATCGTAAATAAAGTTTTCGCTAAAGAAAAACAATATTCACACTTTAAAAAAAGAATTGGCTCAGACTTTATCGAAAATATATTGCTAATTACCTCCTTTTATTTACATGAAATATATAATCGTTAATATCTTTACAATAAATGCTTTTTGGATATTACATTATTAACAAATCTTCAATTGAGTATCATATTTATAATACAACCGTAACAAATTGTGTTACATGATCTTTAACTTGTTTATATCTAGAATTTGCATATCTATTACAAAGGTATTTAACAACTGCACCTTCAAAGAGGAATTTCTTTTTTCATTTTTACTATACATGATTATACGCATTTCTGGTTCATTTATATTTATAAAAGATAAATCATAAACCTGATCAATAACATAAATACAAAAACTCTAAACAAATTTATAGATCAACTCCTTCTTACATTTACCCAGCAAGTCTTTAACAGAAAAGAAAGTTCAGACTAGTTGCCGCAAACTGTTGGCATATATGTTTCTTTTCTTGTATAATTTGCATTCTGTTTTGTTTTTATTAGAAATTTAGTATTATGTTACATAAACATTTTTAAAGATATAATAAAATCGGTTATCTTAAATTATTTATATTATCAAAGACATTGTATTTATGTGCTGGACATTCGTTCACTTGAACACATAACGAAATAAAAATGGATAAATACAGGAATTCTTTTGGATTATACATATTATGTTTCGAGTTTCTTCTATACCATTCCGGTTCTCGTCATTATGATTCCCAATCTATTTCTTTACAAAATTGGTCATAGTTCTAACATTCAAATGTTTAGTTTTTAAGTTAAAACTTATTTATACCTGGAAAATAGTTTTCGTTTATTTATGTTTTTTGAATTTTTTCTGTTATAGAATACTTCCCTTACAAAATATAGACATTTAAAATGGCATGACACTTTACTTTATACCTTCAACAGACAATCAACATGTGCATTATACTATAAATCATAAACAGTTCTTACTTATAAATGTATTAAAAATATAAAATAGTGCAACCCTTTAAGCAGATGGACTATATTCAATGAAACTTAAGATAAAACTTAAATATCAATCTTGTTGACAATTCTCTTTGAGAGTATCACATTAAGATGGATAACTCTCTCTACAAAGTGGTCAGATTACCCAAAAATTGATTTCCTTATGAGTATCTGATAATTTGGAACATTTACAATAAGTTACAAATATATGTCCAAAAGTGAATATCTATCGACATTATTGGACAATTCAGACGGCGCTTTCTTCTGTCATTTTCCATGTTTAAAAATAGCGGACACAGATCTTTGAATCTACTTATCTATATTTCAATCCAGCATTTTATGAAAGCATATTTGTTTACATTAAAACTTTCAAGATATCTTTTTATGAATTATCAATTGTAAGCCTGATTTCCGGTTGATTTTCTGTTATTATCAACATTTAAAATATACGAGGTATGATCAAAAAAGATCTCAGGCCAAAATTCTCCTGGCTACTACACTACTGACATTTACTCACGATAAGTCGATACCTATATCTTATTGAAGATAACTGACCGAGGTACACGGGGTTTCACACGGATTTAGTACATTAACGTAAAACACACATTGATTAGTAGAGAGGTGTGTCATTTAAACCAACTGGAGAAAGTTGAAATCAGAGCCGTCCTTAAGTACCTCTGTCAGAAAGTGATGTCTCTCAAGGAAATACATGAGGACTTCATAGATACACTTGGGAAGGAAAAAGGGCTAATGAATTTAGGCAAGACGGGCAGGGCATTGGAGATCATTAGCGGCCTGAGCGGCAAAGAGGTCAGCAACGATGAAACTGACGAAACTGTGCACGATCTTGTTATATGCGGCGACTGAATGAGATACATTCGAAGCATTGCTCGGAAAGGGAGTATAAGCTTTAGTTTAGTTCAGGCAATTCTGACTGATGTCTATGGCATGTCATAGGTTTTCGCTAGATGGGTTCCCAGTTAGTTGACTGACGACCTGAAACGGTCGAGGCCTGACATTTTGAAGTTCACTATATAATATATATATAACACAAACATAAGTAAATCAATCCATCCATCCATCGATCCATCCAACCATCCATCCATCCATCCATCCATACATGCATGCATGCATGCATGCATGCAAGTATACATACATACATAAATACATACATACATACATACACACATACACACATACATACATACATACATACATACATACATACATACATACATACATGTATGGAGACGAATTGAGACGTCTGCGTCAAGAAATCGCGCGAAAAGGGATTGGAAAACTGACTCAAGGCGTTCTGCTCCTGTACGACAATGCTCACACATCCCAAGCTGCGATGGCTGCTGCAACTGACTGGACTGCGGCTTTGAAATTCTTCTCCATCCCCCATACTCTCCGGACTTGTCTCCCTCTGACTTTTAACTGTTTCCCAAACTGAAAACCAAGCCTTGTGGTAGACGTTTTGGAAGCAATAAAGTTGTCATGGAGGCGGTCAATGAGTTCTTTGAGGACCAAATGTAGAAATCTATTTGAAGAGTTGGAGCACAGGTGGACAATGTAGAGGGCGTTTATATTGAAAAGTGAGACCATTAGTTTGGTTCTCTTACTTCCGGAAGTATATCGGGCCAAGAACTATTTTTTCAATCCTCATAAGTACTCTATTTTATCAGCGTAATGGAACACGTCTGCATATATTACCATGCTCATGAATTTTGAACCGGCTTTATATTAAGTGATCGCATGACCTAGTCTTGAGCCGGGATTTCCATCGGCTGTAGCGCTTTTCGTGGCGTCCCGAAAGTTTAATAATGGGACGACTTTCGTCATTTGACATCTTCTTCTCAACTATAAAAACAAGAGAAGTACACAAAGCTAAAAATAGTTACATAGCTGTCAGCAAATCGTACCTGACCAATTAATTTAGACTCATATAAAGCATGAATGATCACATTTTGACAGACCCTAAAAGATGCCATGGCCATAGAAATGTCAAATATCATAACCTGTTGTTCATTCATTTGTAAATGCTTTAACCAAAGAGGACCCAGGTGCATGAGCCTAGGTCCCCTATTGTCAAGTATTGCCAATGTCTAAAAATAACCTAATTACCATCATAAACTCTGATGCTGCACATTAGTTTAACATCATCTATATCAAACATGACATAACCGTATATCAAACAAGTTTCACGGTTACAGAAATGACACTATCATATATCAAAACCACTATACACCATATAGCAATAAAATAGGACATAAAATCTTACATCACCATATGTAAAAACCACGGCACCATATATGAGATAACACACAGCATAATCTATGAAAATAACAGCAACTTTATTCAAAGCATAACATTCAGAAACCACTTTTCCACAATCAAAACGACAATGCCGTTTACCAAAATGGCACCCTCTTATATTAACTGATACTACAATATACCAAAGTGACACCACCGTATATAAAAAAAGCAACCATACATAGACTGATATATATAAATGACAACACCATACATTAAATGACATCAACTTTAATCAAAACTACAGCATCTTTAATAAAAACCATAACACCATCTGTTCAAAAGACATACTTATTTTCTAAAATGCTATCACAACTAGAAAGCATTTATGACGTTCCATTAAAGATCATCCATTGCCGATTGTCTTTGAAACAACGATATTTTTGTCTCCCTTAATGAGTCATAAAATTTTAAGTAAATAGATATTCAAATTTATGAGGTTTACACAGGACAATTACACAGATAAAATGTGCAAGACGACTTGAAGGTATTTGATAAATGACAATATGATAAGATTTTACGCCCAAGCCTGAAAGTAAACCACAAGCGCTATATTGATCGATATCTTAGACTTATTCAGGCCTAAGACAAAAATATAAACATGACATATCATGAATACTGATTATTTGAATATCATTGCGGGTTTGTAGGTAGCAACTTGATGTATGTAAATTTTAAATTTTTGGTATTTTAGTACCTGTTTTGGACTTTAGCCAAAACTAGCATTTCTTTACAACGAGGAGTGAAATATAAACATATTTTCTGGGAAGGTACGAGCACGTACAATATCAAATTATGTTAACATTATTTCATAAATGAACAGATATGAAACTGTTTCAGCTTCTCAATATATGCATGCTTCAAAATGAGTCGAAACAATTCAAGAAAATCAAACTTGAGAAAAAATGCACTATGAAAAGTAAAAGATTTTAGATTCAAGAAATAATTAAATGCTATGTGCAATCAATGACTGACCTTTCAGGTTTAACCACCATTTTAATTTCATCTGTGTGACATACACAGTCAGGGATTTTATTTGGCCTATCTTGACCTCTTTTTCGTAATTTCGATGGATTGTTAATGCCGTTTGCAATGTATGAATTGTGTTCTTTGTTCACTTCTAATATTTTTATATTTTACTTTAAAATACATTTTCAAACCTTTTACAAAAATTGGCATGAAATTGCAAGCATACTGCTTTAGATAATAAAATGTTATACTAAATAAGGTTAAAAATATATGGGTAATATATGCCTCAAAATTAAGATATTTAGTTTGCAAATTGTTTCTCGTGTACGGAGCCCTAAGGTGACATTTTCGACACTCTTTACCCGGCATTTAAGTCGTTTTTACGAAATATTAATTCGTTTTTACGAAATGTTTATTCGTAATTACAAAATAATAATTCGTTTTAACAAAATTAATTCGTTATTACGAAATAATAATTCGTGATTAAGAAATCTTATTTTAGGTCATTGTGAGTTTGACAAAAAACCGCACTAATCTCACAAAGGAGTCATTTACAAGCCTGGATCAACCTTGCGTTTATAAGCCGAATGGTTATCAAGTTCATATGTTTATTGATTTTTTTGTTTTTTGAGTGATAATTCATTCTCAATAAAATATCCTCTTTTTCTTCATTGTCAAATACATGTTCCAATCAGCAATGCTTTAATTTTTGATGCAATTAATCTTTTCTGGCATGTTTCTTTAATTAAAGAAAAGAAACATGCTTTTTTACTTTCTTTTATCATATACATTAGAAAAACTAAAGTGGGGCTTCAGATTTTCAATAATAGTTCGTAGTTACGAAATAATAATTCGTAAAAATAAATTAATATTTCGTGATTACGAATTAATATTTCGTAAAAACGAATTAATATTTCATAAAAGCGAATAAGTATTTTGTAAAAACGAATTAATATTTCGTTATAACGAGTTGATATTTCTACATGTTTTGGACTTAAATAAAAGAGGTATTTTACCCAAAAAAGATTAATCTCGTTTTTTTCTAGAAGAACCAATTCAGCATGCATATGTATGATGGAATATTGGCTAGATGCAAAATATAGTTCAGAATCATAAATGTACAGCTTGGAAAAATCATTCTTTAATGAAGCAACGAGAGAAAATAAGTCTTACAGTTGTAAAAATTTTATAGTTGGTTCTAATATTTTTATAGATGATGCATTAGTTTTTATATATTGTGATGTTACTTCTATAAATTGTAATGAAGTTTTGATAACTGAGCCGCACCATAACAAAACCAGTATAATGCCTTTGGCCAGCATGGATCCATCCCAGCTTGCGCACCCGCGCATTCTGATCATGATCCATAATGTTCGCTATCAGTTTCTCTGCTTGTAATAGGGTTTGTAAGCGAACAATATGATCTTAATCAGACTGTGCAGATGTTGATTGCGTTCCATAGTAAAACTTAAAATGTCGTTTGTCAAATAACAATAGTTCAGTCCCTAACGATAAAAACTCAAAAAAGATTAAAGAAAAGAAAGCTCATTTTTTTAATCGATAGAAGACAAAATCCAACTATTTAGTCAGTGTTCACAATTACATGACAACAGACATTACAAAAAATCTATGACTAGTAATTCCGTAAACAACAAGAGCAGTACTGATCAATACCTTGAACTTATTAAGGCCTAATGAAAAGATTAAGTAGTTATTTGAACATTATTGCAGATTGGAGATAGGCAAAACTATAATGACAATATTTTGGGATTTTTCTTTAGCTATGTTGGATTTACAATGGCCTAAAATGGATGCCAATATTTGCATTTTGCATTTTTCACAAAATAAAACACAAACAACACACAAAAAAACAATATAACGAAGGATGAAATACCAACATAATTTCGAAGAGGCTTACATATTCAAATCATGGTTACATAATTTCATTAATAAGATTAATAAAGAGATATGAATATGTTTCAGCAAGTCCGTAATATATAAATTAATTAAACATGTAATTCATATATGTGCACAATTTTAAGATTTTACAAAACCACCAATGACGTTAAAAATATTGATTTGAAGATGCCTCTAAATGAAAATATTTTGTTGATTTTTGTGTTGTTTTGATGATGTTGTTTTTGTTGTTGAAGTAACGTTGTGCTTATGAAATTTATCAGCTTTATATATCTGTCCATTTTAGATTAAATGTATACGAAATAAATTTACTGTTTTCTTTTTTGATGATGTTTAAACAAATCTAAACACTAGTCAACTCTACAGGGAATGGTAAATTGAAGTAATCTTAAAGGCACGTCCAAGATATCCTTTTACTTTTATAAGGCCTTTCTTTTTTGATGCCCTGTCATAAATTGTTTTATCAAAATACTCATGTCCAATTTTCTGTGCTACAATTTCCTTCTGTTGCTTTTTGGCAATTAAGTATTTTATACTACTCAGTGTACATTTTATTTCTTTAATGACAAAAATTATCGCACTCAGCACTAATTTTTTATAAAATAAAGATTTTACCTGTCTTAAACAAATAAAATGCATTTTAAATGTTTTAAAATTCGTGTTTTGACATGTAAAAAGAAGAACAAATTTAATAGTTAATAAGGCGTAATGTGCCTTTTAATAAAACAATGCTTTGTAGCGTCGTCTTTGTAGTAGATATAAGCCGAAAACTGTCCAATATGTGAAATATTGAATTTCATGAGGCGCGTTTAGTCGACACTCATACTTGATTTGCTTTATTGAATGTACGTTATATTTCAGTTAAGTCAACTTTTCAAATAAGGGTAATGGTTAGCTTGTCAAATAAATACAATAGAGAAATTTAAACCAAAAGCGGTTATATTTGACTGCTTATATAAAGAAACGATACCAGACTCCTGTGGTATGACAAATATCAATTCAAAAATAAGAAAATATCGTTTTGTTGCGTTAATATCCAAAATTTATACTAATGGCACAACATTTTACATCCGTTATAGTTGTAGTAAAGTAAAAATATCATTTTAACATTAAATGGTCAGTTTAAATCCTTCTTAAAAGTCATAGATTGTTTCAAATCTCCGAGATTCAACACAAATTTGAAAACATTTCATTTTTATTATTTCTTTTAAAAGTCCCAAATGTAAATTAATGTATACTGTATGTATGTAAGTCCAACATTTTGTGTAACTGGTATATTTTGTGTTTATCGTTGTGTTCATGTACATAATTGGTCATATTTCAAAACACGAAAATTTCATGCAACGGACATTTTGTCATTCAATGGCTACCTTTAGGGTTTTGCAAGTAAGAAAAAAATTGCTAAAACATTTATAGTGTACATTTTTAGCACAAAAAATACATTATTTCTAATTTTTCGATAAATAACATGATATTTGATAGTAAAAGTAGTAATTAAAGTAAGATGTAAGCCTCAAACTGACCAATAAATAAAATATTGAATTCCCTTCGGCGCTACGCGCCTCATGAAATTCAATATTTTACATATTGGACAGTTTTCGGCTTATATCTACTACTTAAATGAAAAAATATACGGTAAAAGTATTTTATATTTGACAAGCGCCACTATAAATATACTTTAAGAAATTTGTGCAAATTTTTAAAACAGCCCCTGATTTGAGTAAATTTTAAGGATATTTTGAATGAGGCCCTCCAAGTAGAAAAATTATCAAACAACTACTTAAAATGGGTGGGTTATGGTAACATTTGTATACATATTTCAAACATTTTGAGTAGAAACAATAATTTTTCTGGGTCATTTGTAAGCTGAATGCTATTATTTGTTTTTAAAAATGTACTTTAGGGAAACACTTTTTCAAAATGATTTTAAAATAGAATATTTAGAGTTTCTAATTTCTGAAAAAGAGCCCTTCTAATAGCCAAGTTTTACTTAAGAAAAATCTCTATAACTCGTAAACCATACCATAAACTTTGTTTAAATTTTGCATGCCTTTTAGGGTACATAACTGACATATGTTGTCAATTTTATAGTTTCTTAAAGTACCCATTAGGGGGCTCATACCTTAAGTTAATAATCATTGTCAAATTTTTTAAACTATATTATTATATATACCATATTTTTGAAATTATTTTGCCGAATAATACAGTTATACTACTTCGTTTACATTTTGCTACTTTTTATGACAAATAATTTCGCATTCAGCGGAATAAACATTTAACCTGTCAAAAACAAATATTTTAGTATGAAAAAAGTCATGACAATTATATAGAAGAACAAATTTAATCATTTGCACATGTTGGAAGGCATAATGAGCCTTTTAATAAAACAATTCTTTTTAGCGTCCTGTATTGTGGTACATGCTTTTAAATGGTATATTCATATAGACAATGGTCATTGTTTGAACAAATAGTATCAATATTTTTGACAACAATCTTAAACATTAAAATTGATAATACAATTTTGGCAGCTCTATAAGAAGAACATTAAATTAGCGATTAAACGATCATATTCAATAACGTATAAGGTTTTGCCGATCACTAAATATATATAATTGTCTTTGTTTGTTTACGAATGTTTATAGCACTATGAGATTTATATTTCGTCTCCTTTTTTGTACATTTATGTACAAGTAATTGATACACTATGATATACAAAATGAATACTCTTGCTTTAATCATAATATTTCCATTTTATTATTCTTACTATGCCAACTTACAATGAAAAGTTTATATCACGACTAAAAAGCTGTACGTATGGACTTGTGAATTCGTGTATTATTTCACTTGAATATGACTACCTAGCTGGATATCTCTTTCACATTCAAAAGTCAGGTTTCAGAAATCTTCGACTCGTTTCGAACCGTTAACACTCTCTGCTAAAAACAAACCAGCAATGGATAACAATACAGTAAACTTTCATTATAATAAAATATATATATAAAACCCTCAAAGCACGACATATGCTTTTATTTGCGTTAATCGTTAAGTATGTAACATTTACATAAAAGTAAGAAATATTACATACCCTACGATTAACGCAAATAAAAGCATATGTCGTGCTTTGAGGGTTATATATATATATTTTATTATAATGAAAGTTTACTGTATTGTTATCCATCGCTGGTTTGTTTTTATATGCTTTTATTTGCGTTAATCGTTAAGTATGTAACATTTACATGAAAGTAAGAAATATTACAAACCCTACGATTAACGCAAATAAAAGCATATGTCGTGCCTTGAGGATACCTATGTGTTAAAAAATGAGAGGGTGCCTGTGACATAAAAATTCATATGAAGAGAGGTAGCCCGTGCCGCTGCAAAACCGAAGGTACGGTGTTTTTATAAATTTTATATTTATTTTTGACGATATACTGCCATCTGTCCGAAGATGATATGTAAATGAACATATTAAATATGTATGATGCATATATAATCAAACCACAGGTTCATTTCAGCCCGAAAAGTATGTCGAGGTGATGGGCGAAGCAAGACATGTTGATTTTTTGTAGCTTATTGTGAAGTTGCAGTTCACGAAAAACGGGCACATGACAAATCAGCACATAGATAAAACATTCTAGTGTTCCGTGGTATACATCTTTTCCATGTTTCATACCTTCTTTCCATATTACAATGAATTTTTACTGGCTTGTTATCCATCGCTGGATTGTTTTGAGCAGAGAATGACCTGTGCATGTACAAAGAGGGTACCGTTTCAGCAGATTTCGCGAAGAGGGTACCGATATGGATATGCACCGTGGTAACGTAGAGGGAAAAGTAATGTGTGTGGTTAAAATGTGGTTTTGATTAAATACCCTCTCTCTCTTAAATTCTGTGTCACCAAGGTTTTATTTATCTCGTGCGCACGAGATACCATGTCGTGGCTAGGACCTACTAAGTATCGGTCACGAGTTACAATAAAAGCCTTTTCTGATAAACAATTAAGAGGGAAAAAGCCGAGGTTTGCATAACCAAGAAAGATTATTGCTAATGATCAGTAAATGCTAACTAATAATTTTAAGGTCATTGGGTCGAAAATCAGGGTCACAATGGCGCTAAATGTTAAAACATTGTCGAGTCAGTAGCTTGTATAAATGGAACTTTGACAGGCAGGTGAAGTAGGGGCATCCCGTCCTGTAGCATTTTCTAGTTAACTAAGAAAAATTGTTAAAATATTTTAATCTGATTGGTTAAGTTTCTCGTGCGCACTACTTAATAATATCCATCGAACGACTAAGTAACTCATGGCCACGAATAGTTTCTCGTGCGCACTACTTAATTATCCCGTTCCAACGACTTAAAAACTCGTGGTAACGATAAAGTATATCGCGTTATCCATTAAATTATCTCGAGACCACGACTTAGTTACTCGTGGCCACGACTTTGTTACTCTTGGCCACGACTTAGTAACTCGTGGCCATGAATTAGTTACTCGTGGCCACGACTTAGTAACTCGTGGCAACGACATAGAATCTCGTGCGCACCACTTAATTTTCACGTGTCCACGACTTAGTAACTCGTGGCAACAACATACTATCTCGTGCGCACGAGATAAATAAAAACACACACATGTCACTTTTGTGCTACCGTACTTAAGACACCATAAGTGCGCGTTAAAAAAACAGTGACAATGAATAATTTCAAAAAGCTTTAAATTTGGAAAACCTTTAAACATTTTCGTTGCATGTTTCAGAAAGATAATTGTGCAATATTCGAAACTTAAAAATAAAACGAAAACACCAGGATGTCTTGTAAAATCACCATTGCTTAAAATAAATTTAATTCTTACCTGTTCATTCATTATTTTCCCACAGTGCTTTACAATGTTAACTCCGTGCCTGGTCTCCGCTAATGAAAAAAAGAAGATAAACCGCTTCAGCTTTAACAATTTATTTTTTGGCAATACGTCAGTCTGGGAGTATTTTTAAAATGACCTATATATGTGGCTCCACCTAACAAGTCATTTAATCTCGTTCGCGCAAACCTAGTACACAAGGTATATATAAACCGAGCACGCTTCTGCAAATTCCTTTTCGATCCAGTCTCCTGGCATCTGAATGTACCCTGAATCAACACGGAAAAGTTCCTGACGCCTTGCTGTTGTTTCTTTTTTTATTTTCAGGTAAAAATGGCCGCCACAATAACCAAGCTCTTCTTTACCATTGCTGGAGTTATCATTTCAACAGTCAATGTTCATTCTACAACATCCGGAAATTTACCAACGTCAACTGTCAGACCCTTATTATTTTGAATCCGACGACGGTTTAAAACAAAAGTTTAACTGGCCTGTGTATAAACATAAACACTTTCATTTCAAACACCCATGGGGTGCAACCAAAACAATGCGTGACTTGTAACAGATGACGGTACAAAACTAAACAATATATTCAGATGCCACTATAAACTTAATCTATGTGTAAATAAAACACATTAACACATTTTAATTGTCTTAAAAAAGTATTGATATAATTTTGGTTAATATTACATTGTTATACGCTTCAATGTACTTTTACTTTATTCTTTTACTTCAAATAAACGTGTTTGCACCCCCCGCCATTATTGAGGACTCAAGTACTGACAAAATGCCCTATTTAGGCCTCAAACACTGTTTTTTGTTTGAGAAACGTTGTTCTAAAAAGTGATCACTTTTTCCGCGCCCGCCCCTATCGAAAAGATACATTAAGGAGGTGCCAGAGAGGGGGTGTTCCCTTCTACCCCCCCCCCCCCCCTCATCGCAAAAGAAATTTTAGACTTTTGATGGGCTAAAATGGCCTCAGGTCGATCTTAAGGTAACGTGTAACCAACGCTGAAAGCCTTTAACTCTATTTCAATCCCTTGAGAAGTTCCAGCACTTTGAAATTTGTTTTGATGGGAAAAATAACGCAAAATAGTGATTTTTGACAATTTTGAGACGTCCCCTTTTGCCATGGTAACAGAAAATTTATGACTGAGCATGCCTTTACAAAGGCTATGGTCCAGTCAACATTTGTGCCAAGTTTGATCAGTATTGGAGTTTTTTTTATAGTTTCATAACAGTTTAAACATGACATTTGTAACAGGAGGCTTTTCAATGAAAACATCCATTTTTCGCAATATGCTCATACTTTATATTGAGCTGGATGTATTATATATTTTTATTGCCATATATGAGCATAGTCCGTTGATTTATATTCCGAGGAAGAGTCCTAGGGGCGTTCCTTCGTGCATGCCAATGTATTCTACGGTTCCACTTATATTTAGAAAAAAGAGGTTTTACGTAGGCGCCAGTATTCCTAAGACGAATATAGATACGATCAAACCTATAAGAGCACTTGTTCTGGTTTAAAATGTCCTGGACATTATATGGCAGTTTTGATTGTGATATCCTTGATAAATGTATATTCTATTGTTCTGGTATATAAATTATTGGCAGTATCTCTCTTTTTAAACTAACTTCATACCTTTTTTTTGATAATATCTATAAAACAGTTTATAAGCTTTAGACATCCAGAGTTTATCATATCTGGCATTTGTGTGCACGTTATCTTTTTATCAAAATATAACTTTAAATGATTATATCTTAATAAGCATATTAGGCTTCCGATAACCGGAGCAATTTATGTCACATCCAACTGTCTGGAGTAAAATCAGTCATATAATATTATAATTATATACATGAATATTTAGGGTTCTTATACAGCCATGGACAAGACTAAAATCTTAAATAAAATTACATGCTTTTGCAATCGATGACAAGGCAAAACCATTTTTAAAATATTCTATTTAAAATAAAAGATTCAAACTCTATTAATTTAATGTCACTTAATGACCAGTCATGGCTGAAATCTTATGCCAAGTATAAACAAATATATGTTGAATTTATTATAATTTGTTTCTTTAAAGTTACTATATTGGAAAAATAAATAATTTTAAATAAAAATTAAAATTTCAAATAACTTCATTGCATGGAAATGTGTGAAATAAGTCATTAGGTTTAAATTTATTTTGGTGATTTTCAGTTTAAAGATACTAATTAAACAATAACCTGAACGATTATTTTGCTCCTGTTCCTTTGTAGTAATAATAATTTGTAAAGTAATATTGATTTAGTGTTAGTATGGAAGTCATAAAAAGTACTTCGTTTACCAATTTTTTATATTTTAAAACTGATTTTATATTTTCAGTTATAAAATATGTCCAATTTATAAGCATTTACCTTGCTCTAAAACTTAATAAAACTAATGTCTGCGTTTTTGAAAGAAACAGAAAGTTAGTTTTGTGCCTTTATTGACATGTTTAAATGTGTTCAAAATATTAATACATGTATATGGTGGTTGATTTGTGCCATTCGTGTTTTCGTCCGGCGACCCCGCCAAGCGAAAAGTCGAAAATTAACACGTGAAAATGGCGAAAAAACTTCATCCCGCGGGGCACGGAGCGAGATTTAAGAAGTAAAACGGCGGCGTTGCGGGACGAAAACACGCTTATTAACGAGGGCGCGGGGCGACGTTTGATCAATAAATCTTCGCTGCACGCCATCGCTAATTAGCGTGTTTTCGTCCCGCGACCCCGCCAAGCGAAAAGTCGATAATAAACAAGTAAAAATGACAGAGACGCGGAGCAAAACGCGCTAATTAGCCGGGGCGCTAATTAGCGTGTTTTCGCTCCGCACCCCGCCGTTTTATTTCTAAAAATCTCGTCCCGCACCTCCGCTGGGCGAAATTTTATTTTTTAAACCTCGCCCCGCGACCCCGCTTACAATGTATTAGCGTGTTTTCGTCCCGCGACCCCGCCGTTTTAACTTGTTAATTCTCGACTTTTCGCTTGGCGGGGTCGCGGGGCGAAAACACGAATGGCACAAATCAGCCACCATACATGTAACAATTAAATGTTTACTTCAAATAATACAATGGTTGGTAAACATCCGTCTGTTTAATTAATTACATTCAATGTAAAATATTGGCTTGTTTTTCTATGGAAATAATTCACTTTCCTCTCAAAATTAGAGTGTTACGTAAAGTAGATTTTAGTTAAATATTAAAAACTGAAGCATGTACTGATATTTCAACGTTGAGAAGTTCTGTAAATCAGAAATGCCTAGCAACTGCCTTTATCAATTGATCCAGACTGAAATTTCGACTTAACAAAAATAAATGTTAATGATCAAAATTTAAAATTAAATCATGTTACAAATATTTATCATAACTAAGTATTTCTGTTTTGTTGCTGTCAACATAATAAGCATTGTCCGTGTTAATGTGATCATGCAGTTTATCTAGACAATTCTGTTATTATAAGGGAGATAAGTCGTAAGGTCTTATTACACACAACTTAGAGTATGTCTCCCCTTTAGTTGAAAGGTCACAGTTAATGCTAGCGCTTACGTCATCAGTTGTGTACGTCATATATTCCGGAGCACATGGCCCAGTCTGTTATTTTAGGTGACATTCGGAACTGCCTCGGCTATTATCTATAATAACATCGGAAACAATACGGATTGAGAGTAGTTCTACAACGTGGTTTCAGATGTAAACAGAAACAGAGATAATGCAAAACGAATGTATATACAGTCGACTCTCGTTATCTCGAAGTCATTGGGACAGTCCAAAAAATATCGAGATAACGAAATGTCGAGATAAACATATTAGGGTCAGAACAAAGCAAAACTGATTTTTACAAAAGACATGTGCATACCTTATGTCAAATAAACAATTATATCCCTATGTCTTGTTTTCATAGGCCTAGTCAATATTTAACAAAGTAACATTAGCGGTTGTTTACCAGCGGAAATTCGGGTGTCTGTGATAAAAACATATAGTGAGGTTTACTCAGTAATACACCAATATAGTGAATCGGATATCGGATATGGTTGATTCGGATATCCTCCCGGGTTATTTATCGGGTCTTTTTTTGAGATTGTTCGACCGCTGATTGATTGGGTGGTGATGTTGTGAAACAATATTGCAACAATAGCGTTTCTATACTTTCACTATTTCATTTACATTTAAAGTCATAATGAATTGATACAGTGTTCGAATATTTAAAAAGAATGTTAAATTCACTCATTTTGGACATAAGTCAATCAACACGCTAAATAGATTAACTTTTATAAAAACAGCTTAACTTGTTACAAACATAATCGTCATTATGACACGCGCTATTAATTGAGCAATTATCGCCTAGATTGTGTTTTTCACACGTCTGATGGGAACAGACGAAAGAAAACTATTAGTCGAGATAAACAAAGGATAATAATGTTAAAATAACTGTTGGGGCTGAAATTTTACATCGAGATACTGAAAATATCGAAATAGAAATATCGAGATATACAATTATTTCCAATATAGATAAAGAAGGAAGAAAATCAGGACTTTCAAAATTTCATCGAGACAACGAAATATCGAGAAAAGCGATGTCGAGATAACGATAGTTGACTGTATTTGACATCTAACGCCTGTTCCGGTACTCTTTTGCTTGAAAATATGTCTGATAACAATTTGTAATTTAAATATGCCCACTGATGTTCAATTTTAAACAAATCCGACTAAATGTCAACAGGTTGGTTTTTTGTACTTTCGGTTGCTACAACCGTAATAATAAAAAAATAGAAAATGAATTGTTTGCTTTTGTACCTATGAATTCACTTATATTAGGTGGACTTTTACTACATATATTGGAAATAAACTTTTCAACAACTCCCAGCAGCATTAAATTACTATTTGTTTACATGTTAAGTTTCTTAGCGTAGGACAGACCGAAATACCGTATCCGTTTTTGTGTATTCATACTATTGTGTTCGAGGTCCTTATCCGAAGACTGACGGAAAGGGCCAATTAGTTGCGATTGTTTTAGGTGAATCGATGTTGAATAGTTATCAAATAAATTATAATGTTAACTACTTGAATGTATCTTTGTACATTATTTCAATTTCGTCACCCGTAAAATGTTTTGCTTACTCTTTGACTGTCTGTTAATTACGGATGTCCGCATACCGCTTTTGGCCAGTCAGGTAATTTGTGTGTTGCACCATGTTTGAATATTAGAAATATGATAAATAAAGGGTAGATGAGTGTTTTCTTTTACATGTTGTGAGTAAACGACAGATATGACATATATTGCTGATTATAGATTATTATTACAGACCCTTCAGAAGAAAGTCGATAGTCACGAACACTTTGTAGATAGCGCTGGTGTTGTGAAAATAGCCAAGTGCAGTAAGCACCATATCCCATATTATTTCAATTCTGATGAAAACACTAATGTAGAAACCGCCGACGGAGAAATCTTTCCAGATGCTGATACATATTTTACACAAACAGAAACATCATCGTGTGATCAAAATAAAACTGAAAAATGCTTAATTCAACATGTAAATGACTAATCAGAACCCTGTTCGTTTAACGATAAAAACAAAAATCACACAGAGCAGTGTAGAGACTAAAATATCTCTGAAAAGCAATGTGCGACTTTGAAGTTCACAGAAATGCGTGTTAATAAAGCATGTCAGGACGCCAGTTAACATACTTCTCGCATAGACTCTAGAACATTTGCTAATCCAAAATCAACGTTTCCAAAATTGAAAAATATACCAGTACGGGTTACAACGCGAGCGGAGCGAGACATACGTCAATATGAATACTTTAATTGGCATGTAACAAAACCGACAAAGAGATTCTTTGTTGGTGGGTTCAGTAAGTCTGCTTCAATTCAATATTTGTCCAACTTTATAAGAAATCGTGGTGCTACTGTTTCAATGATCCACAAGTTTCCAATGCGTAAATCACCAAACAAAGTGATAATAAGGTTAAATTTAGAGGCGAATGAAAATGCTGACTTAGTACTAGATTCTGGATTTGGCCAAGGGGAATAACTTGTTCGCCATGGTTATCGCGCAAAGAAATCAGAGAGCGAAATAATAAAGGCAACCGGAATGCAGATAAACAATCAAGCAGGATACGTAACGTCGAATACATCTTAATAAACATATAAGGCTTCCGATAATCGGAGTTTATGACCAATTTATGTCACCTCCGACTGTCTGAAGTAAAATCAGTCATATAATATAATAATTCATATAAATGAATATTTAGGGTTCTTAATCAGTCATATAATATTATAATTCATATACATGAATATTTAGGGTTCTTATCAACCATGGACAAGACTTAAATCTTAAATAAAATTACAGGCTTTTGAAATCGATGACAAGGCAAAACCATTTTAAAATATTCTATTTTAAATAAAAGGTTCAAACTCTATTAATTTAATGTCATTTAATGACCAGTCATGGCTGAAATTTTATGCCAACTATAATCAAATATATGTTGAATTTATTATAATTTGTTTCTTTAAAGTTACTATGTTGGAAAAATAAATAATTTTAAATAAAAATTAAAATTTCAAATTACTTCCTTGCATGGAACTGTGTGAAATATGTCATTAGGTTTAAAGTTTATGTTGGTGATTTTCAGTTTAAAGTTACTAATTAATCAATAACCTGAACCATTATTTTGCTCCTGTTCCTTTGTAGTAATAATAATTTGTAAAGTAATATTGATTTAGTGTTAGTATGGAAGTCATTAAAACTATTTCGTTTACATAGTTTTATATGTTTGTCAACTGATTTTATATTCAGCACTTCTTTGTCCAATTAATAAGCATTTAACTTGCTCTAAAACTAAAAAAACTAATGTCTGCGTTTTTGAAAGAAAGAGAAAGTTAGTTTTGTGCCTTTAATGGCATGTTTAAATGTGTTTTAAATATTAATACATGTATATGGTGCCTGATATGTGCCATTCGTGTTTCGTCCCGCGACCCCGCCAAGCGAAAAGTCGAAAATTAACAAGTTAAAATGGCAGAGGCGCGGAGCAAAACGCGCTAATTAGCGGCGGACGTGTTTTCGCTCCGCACCCCCGCCGTTTTAGTTCTAAAATGTCGTCCCGCGCCCCCGCTAGGCGAAATTTTATTTTTTAAACTTCGCTCCGCGGTCCCGCTAATGAGCGTGTTTTCGTTCCGCGACCCCGCTTTTTTAACTTGTTATTTCTACCGGTAGGAAGTTAGCAGTAGCAGTGAGCAGTAGCAGTAGCAAATTTATAAAACGTGAAGTTGGCAGTAGCAGTAGGACAGCTGTATCAGTAGCAAATTTATAAAACGTGAAGTTGGAAGTAGCAGTAGCTCAGCAGTAGGAGTAGCAAATTTATAAACGTGAAGTTGGCAGAAGCAGTAGCTCAGCAGTAGCAAAATTATAAAACGTGAAGTTGGCAATAGCAGTAGCTCAGCAGTAGCAGTTGCAAAATTATAAAACGTGAAGTTGGCAGTAGCAGTAGCTCAGCAGTAGCAGTAGCAAAATTATAAAACGTGAAGTTGGCAGTAGCAGTAGCTCAGCAGTAGCAGTAGCAAATTTATAAAACGTGAAGTTGGCAGTAGCAGTAGGACAGCAGTAGCAGTAGCAAATTTATGAAACGTGAAGTTGGCAGTAGCAGTAGCTCAGCAGTAGCAGTAGCAAATTTATAAAACGTGAAGTAGGCAGTAGCAGTAGGACAGCAGTAGCAGTAGCAAACTTATAAAACGTGAAGTTGGCAGTAGCAGTTGCTCAGCTACTGCTACTGCCAACTTCACGTTTTATAAATTTGCTACTGCTACTGCTGAGCTACTGCTACTGCCAACTTCCCATACATGTTATTTCTCGACTTTTCGCTTGGCGGGGTCGCGGGGCGAAAACACAATTGGCTCAAAACAGCCACAATACATGTAACAATTAAATGTTTACTTCAAATAATACAATGGTTTGTAAACATCCATCTGTTTACAAAACTTAATTACATTCAACTGCTGAGCTACTGCTACTGCCAACTTCACGTTTTATAATTTTGCTACTGCTACTGCTGAGCTACTGCTACTGCCAACTTCACGTTTTATAAATTTGATACTGCTACTGCTGAGCTACTGCTACTGCCAACTTCACGTTTTATAAATTTGCTACTGCTACTGCTGAGCTACTGCTACTGCCAACTTCACGTTTTATAAATTTGCTACTGCTACTGCTGAGCTACTGCTACTGCCAACTTCCCATACATGTTATTTCTCGACTTTTCGCTTGGCGGTGTCGCGGGGCGAAAACACAATTGGCTCAAATCAGCCACAATACATGTAACAATTAAATGTTTACTTCAAATAATACAATGGTTGGTAAACATCCATCTGTTTACAAAAATTAATTACATTCAATGTTAAATATTGGCTTGTTTTTCTGTGAAAATAATCAACTTTCCTCTCAAAATAAGAGTGTTACGTAAAGTAGATTTTTAGTTAAATATTAAAAACTGAAGCATGTACTGATATTTCAACGTTGAGAAGTCCTGTAAATCAGAAATGCCTAGCAACTGCCTTTATCAATTGATCAAGACTGAAATTTCAACTAAAAAATAATAAATGTTAATGAACAAAATTTAAAATTAAATCATTTTACAAATATTTATCATAACTGAGTATTTCTGTTTTGTTGCTGTCAACATAATAAGCATTATCCGTGTTAATGACTATGTGATAATGCAGTTTATCTAGACAATTCTGTTATTATAAGGGAGATAAGTCATAAGGTCTTATTACACGCAACTAAGAGTATGTCTCCCCTTTAGTTGAAAGGTCACAGTTAATGCTAGCGCTTACGTCATCAGTTGTGTACGTCATATATTCCGGAGCAGATGGCCCAGTCTGTTTTTTAGGTGACATTCGGAACTGCCTCGGCTATTACCTATAATAACCTCGGAAACAATACGGATTGAAAGTAGTTCTACAACGTGGTTTCAGATGTAATCAGAAACAGAGATAATGTAAAACGAGTGTCACTGCGGTATACCGTACCCCGGATATTGCTCGATATTATGAGGACTGTCATCCCATTTCGCGACTTTGAACGGAGAACGAATGTAAGTTCAGCGACGATATTTTCCAAACTAATGACTATTTATCTCAACGGGTTTTGTATATCTAGAGGTATTTTTGTAGCTCTAAAAGACGTAAAAGTATTACATGTATTTGTAAAATTGATTAAACTACCCCTAAACGATCCGCTTCTCACTGGAAAATACTGACCGCGATACTGTAAATTCGTTAGAAATTATTATATTACCAATATAAAAAAATTGAATCGAGCAATTTTTTTATTCACAATCTAAGTATACTTTGTCCAAATTTCAGGCAAAAAGTGTGAAAGTACAAAAAGATACAGGCCAAAAAAGATACAAGAAAGTGTACCGAGTATTGATTTTAAGTGTGTAGAGTTTTGCAAAATAGCCCAACTTTAGTGTACAGTGTATTGCAAAACAGAATGAGCACATTAGTGTGGAAAATCGATATTTTTGTCTAATTATGCACGTCTGTTTATCGATTTCATTTCATTTTGCTGATAATGTACTGATATGATATTTATTCAAATATTTCATGTCTCAAGAAACTGTGATCAAGGAGACACATCTCTGAAAAGAAGAAGAATAACAAAACATATTTAGATGACATAAATAATAGGTTTTTTACAGGGCAAGTTTGTCTTAAGAAACCTATCGACACACTTAGTAAAATACTGGCCCGAGTGCTTATGCTGTCCAAGCATGCCGGTATCATCTTAACCTTTAACTGCTTGAGCATTGCGAAAAATGGCTGTTTTAAAGCCTCTTGTTACAAGTTCAAACTGCTATGAAACTATAAAAAAATGTTTCAATATTTATCAAACTGAGTTCAAATGTTGGCTGGAACATAGTCTGTGGAATAGCATGCTCAATTTTAAATTTCCAGTTACCATGTCAACGGGACACGTCTTAAAATTGCCAAAATCTCTATTTTGCGTTGTTTTTACCATCAAAACTGATTTCTAGGTGCAGCAAATTCTCAATTGATTGTTTAAAGTCTAAGGTTTTTGGCGTTGATTACACGGTACCATTAAATCGACCTGAGGCCATTTTAGACCCCCCCCCCCAAGTCCCGTATCTTCTCGGCGATTAGAGGGGCTACTGCCCTACTTCAAACTCCCAAACAGAAGGGGGGACATCCCCCTGTGGCACCCACTTGATGTACCTTTTTAATAGGGTTGGCGCCGAAAAAGTGATCACTCTTTTGAACAACATTTCTCAAACGAAAAAACAGTGGTTTGGGCCTACTAGTAAATAGCGCATGTTTTACACTATTTGAGGCCTCAAAAGGGGTGGGTGTAAAACTTTCAAAACACGCAAGGAACATAACCTTTTTATTGTATCTGCTGCCCTTTATCATAATCTCATCAAAATCCATTATTTGGTTTTTTGAGCTGTACCCACTCGGCTGTCATACGGTAACTCATTGCTAATGACGTAACAAATTTCACGTGCAGACGGTCTGCCGTTGCTAGAGTGCAGGTGCAAAATGACCGAAAGTTACCTTTATATGGATTTTTGGCTTAGTAGGAAGTCGGTTGATATTAGATTTTGGCACAATTGCTCAATACCGTCTAATATTGACAATCTTGAGGCAGCATTAATGACGTTGGATGCATTTTTTTACTATTTAAAGTAAGATATGCAATAATCATTAACAAATTCTGGAAAGGTTGATCCTTCGATAGCAACGAGAACTTTTTAATCACAGAAAATTGCTGAGTTTGTTTGACTGAGATTTTTCATGAGTAGGAATGAAAATCTGGATTATTCGCAGATGTTTCCAGTAAAGTACCTCCGAACTCTGCATATTCTGCACATATAGTGTAAATAAGTATACACAATAACAAATATTTAAAATCAAATGTAGAAAATACTTTGTGTTTACTTCTTGCATTTACTCTATATTGATAACCAATACTCGTTACACTAAAAAGCAATACTCGTGACACCGGCGGGCAACTCCAACGCAATACTTGATACACTGATATGTGTATTTATTCTCAAAATTCACTGTCATCTGAGGTTCTATTGATGATTAAATATTTACAACATAAACATCATCATCATTATCATATTTCACTCGATTCAAGTTTTTCTTTTAAGGAAGTATATGCACCAAAAAAACATCCAATTTGACTGATTCGAGCTCATTTATCACGTGAGCAAAGAGACGAATTTTACCTCCTAATTACATTTCAAAGCTATTTCTCAACATTTTTTGGTTTTCAGTAACTAGAGAAATTATCAAAGTATTTGTTTTTCTATAAAATTTATATCATACCAATTCAAAATGACTAAATATCGTAACTGAACTTACCTTCTTTTCTCGTTCAAAGTCGCAAAATGGGATGAAAGTCCTCATAATATCGAGCAATATCCGGGGTACGGTATACCGCAGTGAATGTATATATTTGCCATCTAACGCCTGTTCCGGTACTCTTTTGCTTGAAAATATGTCTGATAACAATTTGTGATTTAAATATGCCCACTGATGTTCAATTTTAAACAAATCCGACTAAATGTCAACAGGTTGGTTTTTTGTACTTTCGGTTTCTACAACCATAATAATAAATATATAGAAAATAAATTGTTTGCTTTTGTTCCATGAATTCACTTATTTTAGGTGGTCTTTTACTACATATATTGGAAATAAACTTTTCAACAACTCCCAGCATTAAATTACTATTTGTTTACATGTTTCTTAGCGTAGGTTAGACCGAAATACCGCATCCGTTCTGTGTATTCATACTATTGTGTTCGAAGTCCTTAAAAGGCTGAGAAGTTGCGATTGTTTTAAGTGAATCGAAGTTGAACCCGCCCACCCTACCCATAGTTATCAAATAAATTATAATGTTTACTAATTGAATGTATCTTTGTACATTATTTCAATTTCGTCACCCGTAAAATGTTTGTTTACTCTCTGACTGTCTGTTAAATTACGGATGTCCGCATACCGCTTTTGGCCGGTCAGGTAATTTGTGTGTTGCACCATGTTTGAATATTAGAAATATGATAAATAAAAAGTAGATGAGTGTTTTCTTTTACATGTTGTGAGTAAACGACAGCTATGACATATATTGCTGATTATGAATTATTACTAGAACAAACTGGAATTGTATATTGTGTTCAATATCAACACTAAACATGTTGAGTATTTTGGCATTGAGTGAACACTCAGAACCAACTGGTAACCCAGCGCAGGTATACCAAGTTTTGTAGTGACGTTAATCTGATTCTCTTTCATAACCATTAGTTATTTATTTACTTGGAAAATCTATTAAAGATCTTTAAATACTTATATTATAGATAGGTTAATACTCTTTGAATTGCAAACAGATAGTCTAACAACATCTAAACTAGTAGTTGCTACGACGTCAATAATCTCAATTAATTAGCATCTTCCGTTTAGAAAAAATGCAAATCATTACTGATATTTTGTTGGAAATGTAATTACATTTAAATCGTGGAAGGGAAATAAATGATACTGCTGTTTTTAAACGAGTTGATAATACGTCATCTCCCTTTCTCGCAATTGTAATCACGGTAATGAAAGATGTGTCAAAAATATTTTAAAATTGTATTTAAATGTATTGTTGGCCATGAAGATTTTCTGTATTGTTTATTTGTATTGCGTATATAGACAATCTTCATCATTGTTCTTTGAATATGTGAGATTTAAAAATATGATAACAAAAGCATTTGAAGTGAAGAAAAAAGTTAAAATTATTGAGCTCTTTTTCAAAAAGATTCTACCTAAGTTTCTGTTTTTCATGTAACTGACTTCATTTCGAATTTCGAAAATTATAAAAAAAAGTACCGTGTAGTATTTTATTTTTCTTATCGACCAGTACCTGTTCAAATGACCCATTTTAAAGATCGTTCAGTCGTTACTTAAACTGGGAAAATGGCACAAAATGTTTAGTGCAATTCTGTGCAATTTTATATTGCGACCACTTGTCATTGTGTTACGTGTATTACATGAGTACATCGTCATCTATTTACATTTGATCTAATAAATCAAGAATTAATACACAGTAAAAGGTAGCTACCAACAACAAAGTTGAGTTTTCTGCAAGAGCGGGTTGATAATTGTATTTTCTGTAAGAGGGGTTGATAATTGTATTTTCTGAATAATGCAAAAAGTGGACTGCATAAATTCAGCCGAGATAAAAAGTCGATACAAACATGGTACTGAATCTGCATCTATTTTGAATTATAAGCGAGTGAAAATCATAATTTATTTTTATTCGTATCAGTTTCAAAACATAGTAAAACGCACATTTCAAAACAAATATGGATGTAAAATGACAATTAAAGGCTTTATATATGTTTTATCTTTAAAGTTAAATTCTGTAGACCTCTTCAGATTACATGACCGAACACACTTTTTTTTCAAAAATGGATTATGTTTTGCAATGTATTTATTCTCCACCATTATATTTTTTACATTTCGAATTCTGCTTAAGTCGGAGCTATGAGGGAGCGAAAATATGTGGCATTTAATCATGTTGACTGAAAATATATACCATTTTTCACAAAAAAACGAAAAAATAACCTTTTTATTTAATTTCATCATCAAAGAAAAATGGTTACGAACCCCATTGCTTGTAACGCAACTTCAATTGTACAGCGCGCTGCCTTTTTGTATTTGTTGACCTTCCTTAACTCAATTGTTCTGAAGAATTTTATTATTCATAACAAAATAATTTTGTGTCAGTGTTAATATAAACAGACAGGTTTTTTTTTTCAGCCAAAGATTGTTTTCCTTTTGTAAACAAATGTAGCTTTTTATGCAGTAGATGTAGTATTATATATACAACTGATATGTCGGTACCGCCATCCATGCAGGTTCAAATACCGCTATTCATTGAACAAGTTTATTACTTATGGCAATTTGTGATATTATGATGTTATTCAAAAATTATTGCTACGAAAAACTATTTAATGTTTTATACCGTTTACTGATCGTTTTCAGAAAAGAAAAACAGAATCCGTAAAAAACGCCTAAGACCACCAAAACTGAAAATATTTCAGGCTCGGCTTGACTGTTCCTGTTTTATGGACGGTAAGCTATCGTTCACGACCACAAGCACCGGCTTAAGCAGAACTCGTCATTTATACATTAAAATATTGAAAATGTAGAAACACCCGCATATGCTGTAATGTTTTTAAATTAATTATGATATGATCCGATTCAAAGAAACTATCCAAAACAGTTCTGTAATAGGCATTTAGTCTTTTTAAGACAAAAAGTATTTAAAATGTAAATATATATATATATATATATATATATATATATATATATATATATATATATATATATATATATATATATATATCTATATATATATATATATATATATATATATATATATATATATATATATATAACAAATACATACTCAGTTTTATGTACGAGGTTTTTTTTATATATTCGTGAAATTTCATCGCACACATTTTAAGTAACATACCAATTCAAAAGATTTATCCAAGACATGAAAAACTACTTTTTCACCAGACTCTGTGAATTTCACTAAAATATTTCAGTACATAAATCAGTACATATATTCAACTAACTCAATGAAACAAACATTGCCGGGCACTGTTTGTGAATAAACGTCAACGACATTCAGAACTCAAGTTAGCGTCGCTACTAATTATTACATATTTTTGTTGTATGCACACCCATATGTTCAACGTGGCTATATACCACTCACTTGAAAATTGTCTGAAAATGTTCCTGGTGACTCAGCATAACTACTGAACACCCCAAAATTTCCTCCCGCAAAGACAGACTTTGAATACCCGGAAGTCCATGGTGAATGCACACTTTAATTCCAAGAAGACTAATGCAGCGCGATGGGCGGGGCGTTGTCTTGGTGGAACATAACATTGCACAGATCAAACCCTTTCTGCTTCCTAGCAATTGTGGTAACAAGGTCTCTGCGAATAGGAATACGAGATATGATATACCATATTTTCAAAAAAAATGATATCAACATTGAAAAAAAAGACATGGGTCACTAATAATGGAGCATGGCAACGGACAAGACATTGACAATGGAAACGGGTACTTTGGGTCTTTATTGAGGACATTCTATGACCTTTACACAATTCACATGTATACCACCAAAACTGAAAATGTTTCAGGCTCGGCTTGACTATTCCTGTTTTAGGGTTAGAGTATAGGCAAGCTAGCGTTCACGACCACAAGCACCGGCTTAAGCAGAATTCATCATTTATACATTAAAATAGTGAAAATTTAGAAACACCCGCATATGCTGTAATGTTTTTAAATTAATTATGATATGATCCAATTCAAAGAAACTATCCAAAACAGTTCTGTAATAGGCATTTAGTCTTTTTAAGACAAAAAGTATTTAAAATGTAAAATATATATATATATATATATATATATATATATATATATATATATATATATATATATATATATATATATATATATATATATATATATATATATATATATATATAAAACAAATACATACTCAGTTTTATGTACGAGGTTTTTTTTTATATATTCGTGAAATTTCATCGCACACATTTTAAGTAACATACCAATTCAAAAGATTTATCCAAGACATGAAAAACTACTTTTTCACCAGACTCTGTGAATTTCACTAAAATATTTCAGTACATAAATCAGTACATATATTCAACTAACTCAATGAAACAAACATTGCCGGGCACTGTTTGTGAATAAACGTCAACGACATTCAGAACTCAAGTTAGCGTCGCTACTAATTATTACATATTTTTGTTGTATGCACACCCATATGTTCAACGTGGCTATATACCACTCACTTGAAAATTGTCTGAAAATGTTCCTGGTGACTCAGCATAACTACTGAACACCCCAAAATTTCCTCCCGCAAAGACAGACTTTGAATACCCGGAAGTCCATGGTGAATGCACACTTTAATTCCAAGAAGACTAATGCAGCGCGATGGGCGGGGCGTTGTCTTGGTGGAACATAACATTGCACAGATCAAACCCTTTCTGCTTCCTAGCAATTGTGGTAACAAGGTCTCTGCGAATAGGAATACGAGATATGATATACCATATTTTCAAAAAAAATGATATCAACATTGAAAAAAAAGACATGGGTCACTAATAATGGAGCATGGCAACGGACAAGACATTGACAATGGAAACGGGTACTTTGGGTCTTTATTGAGGACATTCTATGACCTTTACACAATTCACATGTATACCACCAAAACTGAAAATGTTTCAGGCTCGGCTTGACTATTCCTGTTTTAGGGTTAGAGTATAGGCAAGCTAGCGTTCACGACCACAAGCACCGGCTTAAGCAGAATTCATCATTTATACATTAAAATAGTGAAAATTTAGAAACACCCGCATATGCTGTAATGTTTTCAAATTAATTATGATATGATCCGATTCAAAGAAACTATCAAAAACAATTCTGTAATATGCTTTTAGTCTTTTTAATCGCACACATTTTAAGTTACATACCAGTTCAAAAGATTTATCCAAGACATGAAAAACTACTTTTTCACCAGACTGTAATTTTCACTAAAATATTTCAATACATAAATCAGTACATATATTCAATTAACTCCATCAAACAAACATTGCCGGGCACTGTTTGTGAATAAACGTCAACGACATTCAGAACTCAAGTTAGCGTCGCAATTTATCAATCGCTGCTAATTATTACATATTTTTGTTGTATGCACACCCATATGTTCAACGTGGCTATATACCACTCACTTGAAGATTATCTGAAAGTGTTCCTGGTGACTCAGCGTAACTACTGAACACCCCCAAATTTCCTCCCGCGAAGACAGACTTTGAATACTCGGAAGTCCATGGTGAATGCACACTTTAATTCCAAGAAGACTAATGCAGCGCGATGGGCGGGGCGTTGTCTTGGTGGAACATAACATTGCACAGATCAAACCCTTTCTGCTTCTTAGCAATTGTGGTAACAAGGTCTCTGCGAATAGGAATACGAGATATGATATACCATATTTGCAACAAAATGATATCAACATTGAAAAAAAAGACATGGGTCACTAATAATGGAGTATGGCAACGGACAAGACATTGACTATGGAAACGGGTACTTTGGGTCTTTATTGAGAACATTCTATGACCTTTACACAATTCACATGTATACGTATTATATTAATACATAATAATGGTAAATATAATGTGAAAATACTTGAACATAATAGAATAACTGCAAAATTCATCGAATTTATTGGACAGCCCTTTTATTTCTAAATTAAAACATTAAGATAGTAATGCTAAACAAGGACACAATTAGTTATTACTCTCAGCTACCATACTTGGTTTACCATAATGTTAATGTTGAATGCAAAATACTCATTCTATTAATCTAATCTGATATTGTTTTCATGCATGCGATCATGCTGATTTTCGTGATGAAGATATGATATTATTAAATGATGGTTATGAGATAATACATTTTTTATGTATTAAATCATTATATGAATAATTGACAGTTGGCATTTTAACCTAAACTATTTTGATGTATCCGAACAATGGATTTATTATCAGCATTAATGTAATCTGGAATGATTTCTTCACTACAAATGCCCATTTTTTATTTCAATGATTGTATTCTCTGAATTTACAATACGTATTTGTTTTGTATCTTTATAATTAATCACAAAATCATTTAATTTTTACATAGTGCTTTATTAGTGATATATATTTAAACAACCACAACTAATTTAAGTCAAGATAGTAATATGACTCCGTCTTCATTTACACTGCCTATCTAGTACTATTGTTGTTTCAAATAAAACGAAATCATACATGGTGTTACCATTAAATAAAATGTTTGTAATGTTCCTTAAATAAAATATGTCACAACTGTAAAATGGTTCGCATAAATGTGAAATACATTATTTGAACAGTTGTTATTCATGATGAAAATGGAAATACCGTACATATTTTTAAAATGAATATGTTTTGTGCATCTGTGTTTTTTAATTGTTTGTTCTGTGATGTCTTCGAATATTGATAAGCCGTTATACAATGCTTTAGTGGAGACATAGGGTATTGTTATTTTGATCATGTCTAGCTCTTTCTAGATAATCAATAAATATAATTTTAACAACGCTGTTTTGAATGCAGCGCATTATTTACAAAACAATAGATACGTACAACAAATTTCATCCCTGATGAAAATGAAAATGCAATTATCAATAGAAAATTATATAAACATATATCGTATCAGACACTAGACAGGCTAAACATATTTTTGGCTTCTGCCTAACTTATTTTCAGATTCCAAATAACATAAGATCTTACACATACTCAAATGAAAAAAAGATGTTTACCGATACGTTCGTGAAAAAAAAATTAGTTGAAAATTAGTTGGTTAGCATAATCCTCATTTAGAAAATGATATGCTTGAATATGGTCAGCAATTTTCTAAAGCTTTGACAGAAACTGTAGAATTTATTCTTATTCCAAACATGTATAATTCGTCCTCAATTTAAATAACAATTCTGGGTTGAATGCAGCGCCATTTTCACAAAAACAAACAATATAATCAAACTTGTTTCCTGTGTCCCACTGATTTAGAATGCAATTTTTATATCCTCAATGTCAGATACCAATTTCATAAGCACTTACACAACATTCAAGATGAAAAAAATATAGATCATAAAAATATTTTGGGTATTCGCAATAATATTCTATTTATATCCCCTTAATTATGAAAACAGCAACCGCGCTGGTAAGTTTATTGCTAGCAGGGAAACTACTTGTGTTTCCATTTTACATTATAATGTTACATCTTTTAACAAATTAATTTTGGATTTTATGACACGTCATCATACGTGGAAACCTGAGAAGTGTATTAAATGATCGAAATATCCATTAATATAAATATATGGTAAACACGGCGACCACGGATAACTAAAACAATCTCATATTTTATGGCATATCAGAAACTGCACCAATCCCAGTCTTGTCTACACAAAGTAACACGGATACTTTCAACGGAGCTACAAGTGATGACAACATCGGCATGGAACCTGACGAACAAGAAATATCACATATGTCAGCAAGTACAGACCTTGAAACGCAAGCGTTCGAGGTTCTTGTCAAACAATTCATTAAGGACGTATTGAAAGTTAAAGCTGATAATATAGTGTTCGACCGAGCACACAGGCTAGGCAATGATCGCAAATCCAAGAAACCTCGACCCATAATTGTGAAATTCCACTATTATAATGACCGGGAACGAAAACGCAAGGCATCTTTAGGACGTAAAAACTACATGAAAACAAATAATGTTGGAGTTGGGGTGCAGCTTCCAAAAGAATGGCGCGAAGCTCGACAAAAAATATATCCTATCTGAGAAACGGAAGGGAAATAGTGTTAAATTCATAGGAGAAAAGCTTTTTATCAGTGGCATTGAATTTAAATCACAGTCTACCAACAACACAGCATAGGGAGAAATCGTGAAGAGAACCCACTTGATTTATTATCATGGAATGTCAACGGGTTAGTAAGGAAAATCGCTGATCCAGATTTTGTGGATTTAATTAAAAAACATGACATAAATATCTTAACTGAAACTTGGTTATCACAAAAAACACATTACAACCTGAATATTCAAGGATATAACGCACATCATTTGTACGGAAACAAATCTGTAACCACACGTTAAGGACGCTACTCTGGTGGAATAACAATATACTATAAATCTGAATTGTGTGACAAGATTAACTTTATAGAAGAACATCAGTGCGGTATTATGTGGTTTAAACTATGCAAATCTATATTTAACTCTAATACGGATGTTTTTATTTGCTGTACATATATTCCTCCTTTTCATTCAAAAGTCATTAATCGCAATCAAGAAGATTTTTTTTTGTTGATTGAAATAGGCATTAAAAAATATTGCATTCAAGGTCAAGTCTTTGTCACTGGCGACTTTAACTCTAGAACATCTAAGGAATCTGATTTTGTAGTATATGATAGATTTATAGATGAAAATACTGATCTTATAAATAATGAGTACAATATTTTAATTCGAGCAAACAAAGACACAATATTAGATAATCATGGGAAGCGATTAATACAAATGTGTAAGACAACACATTTATTAATATGTAACGGCCGACTTCATAGCGACAAGAATATAGGCGACTTTACTTTTATCGGTTATAATGGATTTTCAACAGTTGATTATTTATTAACACATCGGGTAAACTTTGATATGATATCCCGCACCGACCGAGTTTTCAGACCATAACGCTATTATAAATACATAAACATTTGCGATGTAAACCACGCCTTCGTACGAATCGTGATGACGTAGTACCGAATAGCGAGTCGTATATTGCATGGGATAACACGCGTGTTGAATTATTTAGGAATGCTTTAATAGGTAACAAAACGAATATAGATCAAATCGTGCAAAACTTACATTTGACAAGCGTTGATCAATCGGTCGAACAATTCACGGTTTATATGCAAGAACATGCTTTCAGTGTTTTTGGTAAAAACAGAAAAATAAATAAGCCGAGTTTATGTAAATTTTCAAAAGAAAAAAAGAAATGGTTTAATCACGAGTGTTACAATGCCCGCCTTGAATTCAATGTAGCGAGAAATTACTATTTAAGACATAAAACAACAGAAAAAAAAATTATTTGATTAAAAAAATAAAATATAACAGTGTAAAGAATAAATGTAAAAAACTTTTTAAACGTAACGAGGGTAATGCAAGTTCAAATCCAAAGGGTTTTGGAAGGACGTTAAATCGTAATATAAACACAATAACGGGGTCCAAATAATATATCTATTGACAATTTTTATATGCATTTCAATAATTTATATGGAACGCAACCTGTGTCAGATTATAACTTGAATGATCAACGAGAACAGATTGTCCAAAATGATTGTTTAGATGCGTTATTCACTATTTTGGAATTGAAATATGCCGTTTACAGTCAAAATAATTCAAAAAGTCCGGGTGAAGATCACTTAATAGCCGAAGTGTTTAAACACTTTTTTGATATTATTTCCCCTTTCTTACTTCAATTATATAACAAATTATTCACCGAAGGTATCTTCCCTGAAACTTGGCAACAAGGCATAATAGTTCCGATTTTCAAAGGCTGAAGCAAAAAACTTTCGAGGAATCACGTTGAATAATATTTTATCTAAAATTTATTCTGAGATGCTAATAACTAGACTTACTAAATGGGCAGACGAAAATTCAATATTAATAGATAACATGGTTTCCAAAAATCAAAATCAACCCATGATTGTGTATTCATTCTTCATGCTATTATATTGAAAACATTATCAATGAAAAAGAAACTATATGTAGCATTTTTAGAGTGGGAAAAATGTTTGATCGAATAGATCGAGTAATGTTGTGGCAAAAATTAATTACTACAAACGTAAGCACTAAACTTATAACAGCTTTTAAATCCATGTACTTGTAAAATCAGTAATTCGATATAATTCTAAGAATTCAGATCCCATTACATCCATTATTTGAGTAAAGCAGGGAGACCCAGCTAGTAGCATACTCTGTCTTTTTTTCCTAAATGATATTATAGAAAATATTAATAGTAACTTAAATTGTATTTTAAGTATTGATGACGTAAAAGTATTTTTATTATTGTTCGCTGACGACGGTGCATTATTTGCCTATGACCCTCAATCTCTACAATCAATGTTAAATGATGAACAGACTTACTGTAATACATGGAGACTTCGATTAAACGTCAATAAGACAAAAATAATGATATTTGAAAACGGTCGTCATACATCTTATGATTTTTATATATGTAACTCGCGTATTGACATCGTTCAGTCATTTAAATACCTTGGTGTTCATTTGTTTAAAAACGGGAATTGGAATCGCACGCAACAGAGAATCGCTCAACATGCTCAGTTTTCACTTCACAATTTATTTATTGTTTACAACCAATTAGAACTAACTGTATCCCAAAAAATATATTTTTTTGATTCTCTTGTAATGTCTACTCTTCATTACTGTGCGGAGGTATGGGGTCATCACGCTAGACAGATATTGAGATTGTACATACGAAATTTTGTAGGAAAGTTCTATGCGTAAAACGCTCACCAAACGTAGATGCCCTATACGGCGAATTAGGGAGGACACCAATGAATGTGTATCGAAAAATTATATTGATAAAATACAAGGTTAAACTAATTACTTTGGATAATCAACCACTACTATCTAAAACTTATAATATGTTGATTGGGGATGCTAAATTAGGAAATACATATAATGGTAATAACTGGGCTAGTCAGATTAAAGAAATATTTTATAATTACGGTTTAATGTACGTATGGCAAAACCAATTTAACATTCAAATTTACGTAAATATGATTAAACAACGGATATTAGATGTGCATTATCAACAGTGGTGCTCATCAATAAATAACTTTCCTCGTATCGAAACGTATTGTTTATTTAAACTTGAATGTAAATTTGAAATTTATCTCGACTTTATACAGGAAACACAGTTCAGAATATCTTTAACGAAATTTCGTACATCCTCATATGATTTGGCAATAGAACGCGGACGCTACATAAATATTCCTAGGACGGAGAGAATTTGTTTAAATTGTTATTCTAATACGATCGAAAATGAATATCATTTTTTCTTAGTTTTCCAAAATTTAGAGAACTACGTAGAAAATATTCAAAACGTTATTACAAAAAAAAAACAACATATTATATCTGGCCTACCTTACAAAAATTCACAAACTTGCTAAGTGAAACTAACCGGAAAATTGTTCAGAATCTATGTAAATTTATATATTATGCTAATGTGATGAGAAACTAACAAACATACTTTAATGTAATAAGCTCTTCTGAAAACTTTTATCAATATTTTTTTCTATAGACATAAGTAAAACCCATACATTTTCCATTGTATTTCATATATTTTGTTTGCTATAAATATGTCACATGTTTTAAGCAATAAATATATTGAATTGAATATCATATATATCAATATGAAACGTTGCCTGAAAAAAGCGTAGTTATAAATATATATGTTTTAAATACGTTTAATACGGTGTGATTTAATCCATGTTATGACTGGTATATATGATTTCAATTTTTTGCAGCAATTTTATATCATAAAATTTACCCAGTAAAGTACAATTTATTCCATGTAACTAATATACATGAGTAATTGTTATTTTATTATTATTAGAGGCTTCAAAACGATGTGTTAAAGGTTATTTTATTGGACAGGTCATATTGGCGTCTCAAACATTTAAATATCCTAATATCCCTAATATGTATCTTCAAACCATTTAGTGTAAACAATTTCATGATATTTTGATTGTAGACATTTTGCTTGTGAAAAACGTTGTAATCCTTTCATTTTGGAGTTTTTATTTTGCACAATAAAAAAGGATTATTCTGGAAAAACGGAGAGAAGTCATGAATACAAGTTTCTAGTCCAGACCTACATCAAATGGTACACAAAATATGATAAACAAGATCAACAAGGAAAGGCGGCGTTCAATGAACGCAACCCCCATATGACCCAGCAACAAGAACCAATTGTTAGAAGCCCAGGCGGACCCCAAACAAAAACAGGACAGGGCAAAGACAGAGCACGGACAGGTTAATCATTAAATGATAAATAATTTGTAACTGATTAGGAATTCAAAGAAAATAAAAATAGGCCCACAAAGGGGAAGGGGACAGGGGAAGTCTTGAAAAAGTATTTTCAATTCTTTCATGTTAAAAGATTTCAGTGGAATCCACTTAAATGTATTGCTTTTAATGTATTGTTATATGAATTTAAAAGATATATAACTCCGAAACCGCATATTCGTGGCATTACTTGGTATTCGTATTCTACTTATCTAACAAACACTTCTTACGCATAATTGAAATGAAATGAACAATTTGTTATAACATTATTAAGAATTACAATAAAAAAAGACCATGGTGGTTTTTGAGTCTACAATACTTACGATACCAACAGATCAACTATATATTTTATACTATAGCACTGAATTATCACCTTCATTTTAATAACAAAATGAAAAAGCAATTTGGTAACAGAATGAAAAGCAATACGTGGGTGATAAATCGTCCATATTTATATTAACACTGACTAACAAAACCTTTTGCTGACAATCATATGATTCTTCTGAATAATTGAGTTGAAGAGGCAGCAATAATATACAATGGTTCTAGTCTCATGTTATACTCTATTAGATGGAATACGTTTTATCAGTAACCGTATATCGATCTCGTAACATTTTATCACTATCTAGACATATCAACATCACTAAAAGATGATTAACATATAATCCCGTTAACTTTTATACATGAACGTTAACATAATTTGTAGGTTGTTAACTTTTTACTCCGTAACAGATGAAATTAATACGGTCAAGAAATTTTATATCAATTCAAAGTCAACCTTCAACATTTAGATAATAATCCTCTTAATCTGTTTAAAACAATAACATTAGGTCAGTTGATAACTTGAAAACAAAAAAAAACAGTAATGATGTAAAGAAATGTAATAGGGCTAGATAGCCGAAATCCATATAAAAAGATTTAAAAACTTACAAAAGATATATAGATTAGATATTCATGACTGTGCAGACCTGTTGTGAAAATATATTTAATTGTCTCATTTCTGTATCCTTTTTGCAAGCAACCGACCACTACTGTATTCTCTAACAACTTACACGTTGTTGTTTATAATTTTTACTATTTGATGTTAAACACAGCACTCACACCCTTCGTTCCTATCGAGCAATTTAATAAAATGTTTTCTTTTGCTTGGATAATTTTTGCGTACAAAACGTTAAAGTATGCGACGGTTTTTTAGGGAAAGATTTGGCTGTGACTAGGGCAAACATTTTTATCTCTCTTTTTTTCATTTTATTTTGGCCTGGTAACATTATAATTTCCCGTTTTATTTTTCCGACAATGTTTTAAGTAAGATGTATTTGTAGTTTAAGTGTAAATTAACCTTTACTTTGTAGATGTATGTAAATCATGATAATACATTAGAAGATATTTCCCACGTTTTGTTCCGAAGATAGTCTGGGCAAAATGTACTCACAAAAACCAAAGCTCACAACAAACTCATACTCAATAAGAATAATAATGTAAAAAGGGACAATGATTTAATATGGCGAAAATCAATCCCTCTAATAATTAAGGTTTTATAAGAATAATATAAACTTGCTATCTGAAAAGATTGAGATGGAAAAAATAGCTACTTTACTATTACATAAGTACAAATGAAAAAAAAAAGTTGGTTCTCTCTACAATTACTGTTCCTCTGAGAAAGCAATTAACTGTTGTTTTTTTTTACACTATATCTACTTACACAGATAAAGGGTTCTTGATGTCTGTGATACGCTTCAAATTCTATGGTCTCCTTAATATATAAATGTGTTTAGTTTTATCCATTGTTTGCTCTTTTGGTGCTTGTGGATCATACGCCGTTTTAATGGAATGGAAATAAAGGGTCACAATGAAGATTTCAGTGGTTACCATCGGGTAAATTTCATCTATTTTCTTTTACATTTACATAATTAAAACACATATTCATGTTTAAATACTGTCTCCTGCTTATAAGCTTGCATATGTAACTGCCGTCCATGATCAGACTTAATCAAATCAAACCTACAACATTTTTAATCAGACGGTAGTGACCGATCTTTTGTCGCGTTGTGTGAGTTTGTAGAATTATAATATTCATTACATACAGATTATATCGAACTATGTTAAGAACTATTTTCTGGTGCTCAAGGTCTGTGAGATTCCATCGTCAGTAAAAATGTTATATAATTATATGTTTTTTTTTTTTACCTTAATTTCTATGTAAAATACACATTGTCTTATTACTTATTTTGTTTAATTTAACATACATGCAGCATAAACATTAAACATTAAATTAAAGATATAATATATTCTATTTGAATTTATTGGTGTTTATGCATACGAAATAATTAAATATATTTGACATTAAGATTGTTTGAAAATCATTTTATCAGCGACTCAATTACCTTTTTCCCCGTTTTTTTTATTATTTTTTTTTTTAAATATCGTACATTTCCTGAAAAGGGCAGACCATGTATCGATTTGTTCTACTGGCTTGCACGTGTAATTTTATTTTTTTGTATTTCATTGACAGTTTTTACTATGCGTATAAAATCATATAGATGTCGCATTCTTAGAGACTCTTGCTAGTGAGATAAAAATTTAAGTTATATAACTGAATATTGAAAAAAGAAACGGATTGTATCACACATATAATTATATTTCATTTTCAAAACATATTTAAAAGCTTGACAAGATTTTACAAAATCATTTTGTTTCTATCAATCCAACTTGTGTTATATGTTGCTGGTACAAAAATAAGTTTTCTTAAAACGCGTAAACTGGTAAAATATCATCATACTTAGTATAAATATTAACCTAACATTTGTGCTGATCATGATCTTACCTACGCTCATATACACAAGTCATGTGTTTGATTTTTTAAATATCGTAAAAAAACGTTATATTACGGAAAAGTCATAGTCTGAAAAAGCAATCAATCATTTGATTTTTGCAATTATAGAACTAATAATCTAAAGAAAATTGAAAAACAGTACTACGCTATACTAATTATCATCGTACCTAACATAAAACCTTGCATAGATTAACAGACAAGATAAACTTGTTTAGTATGTTATTTACAATATTTTACTAATACAATGCGAGTGTGAAGCATTAAGACAAAAAACATGAAATAAGATTTATTATGTAATTAAGGGTAATGTTCGATGACGGAAGAGCAGTACATGTTTAAAAAACATTTAGCAGTTAAAATTACCTAAGATGCGGAGGATGAATATAGTTGTGTCATCATTTTCTTCTCAAGAACGAACCCAAGCTCTAGTCTTAAATCTAATTTAAATGTTACTAAAACTAATTGTATTGATTAATATTCAATTGATGTGCTAATCAATTTTGTACAGAAACTGCCAATTTTTCTTACAGAATAACAATTTTAGTTTCATTTAAAGTTGATTATTGGTTGCTTAAATGTAATCATGCAAGTAAAGTGTCAGTTATCGGTTAACATTGAAATGAATTATTGCTACTTAGACACTTCAACACAAGTGTTTTATTTCAAGTAAATACCGATAACAGACTGAGTATTTTACCATTAAATGTTAAATGAACATTTCAGCATTGATATGTTTGTGTCTTACATTTTAACTTACGTGAAACAAAAGTTATAGATTGTTTAAAACATATTTCAATTTGTCTGATCAATTACACACTAGATACTTAGACACAAAGCGCTTTGAGATTTTGTAACAATATTATTATACACGTTAAAAAACTCTGTTAAAAGCTCTTTAGCTTTTCAAATGCCCATATTGTATAGTAAATATCATAGGACGCCATACTATTATAGCTTTCAATTATTTTATCGGCATATTTAAAAACAACAACATCCAATTATAAAGGCTTTGTTATTAATATATTATTTTTGTTACCAATCCTTAAATCTAAAAATAACTTTGCATTTCATTAAGATTAAATGACATCTAATTAGTTTTAGAAAACTTGGGCATGATATTCCTTGTCATATTTTGGAAGAAATATGAAACATTTTTTACAAAAATCATTTGGCTTTCTCCTACTTAAATCCTACTTAAATCAGAATATTATGTGTATACTGCTGCATTGACATGAAGCCTGAAATAAAATATTGTTTGTTTCCCCTCATAAATTACAGGTACCTAAAAAGTTATAGGTAAACAGATAAGAATATTGTTTACTATTTGCCTGTCACTAAATAGTTTATCATTAAGAACCACATATCACTATCTGTTTGATGTCTTTTTTGTGTAAATATACTTATATTGAAAATTTGGTTTTATATAAATTCTGAACTTATTAAAAGCTTTCACATTTTTTTTAAATCCTTTAAAAGCAACTGTTCAATGGAAATGATTTGGATAAGAATTTTTACCTACCTACCCACCTTACCAATGAGTTGCAGGAGGGGAAAGAAAGATTATTTTAAGGTAAGCCTGATTGATAATGTTTCCATTACATTGATGCACTTAATTTATTCACTTTGACATCATTAATCAAGATCTTAAACTATTACTAGTATATCTTACATAGGAATAGTAAAATTATTTCAAACAAGCTATATATGTAACGCCATAAAAATGCCATCACATCGAACATGAAAGTGCAAGCCAGCTAAATTTTTCTTTTACCTATGTGAAGTTGAATCAGTTATTTCTAAACGTGATAATAAAAAAAGCTCTGGCTTATATGGGATACCATCTGATTTTTAATATTCATGCCGTTATTATTATTATAATTATAATTATTATTATAATTATAATTATTATTATTATTATTATTATTATTATGTAAATCAAACTAATTCATTTTTTTTACATGTCTTCTTGTTCTTTATACTTAAATGTGTAAAATTGTTAATGATTTTAACAGAAGAAGCCCAATAACTAAAAAAGTAAAATCCGCATTTATGCTTTCAGTTAACGATACATATGTTATAACATTGTAAATCAACATTTTATTACGAGTATAATATTCCTATGTATGATTTTAAATATCCATTAAACATGTGAGTTTCCTCCCATATTATGCTGTGAAAACAGAATCAACTTTTGCTAATAAATATTTCTGTTTAGGGATTTCCCGAATGTTGTGGGCTGTGATGTTTTCACAAAATCAGATTTCTCTAATATAGACTCTGAAATCGGAACAATATCCATCAACAAAACCCACCCTTTTCCAGTTAGTTTTTCGTGAGAACAGAAACTGGTCTACCAAAAGTGTATTTGACAAACTTAAGATAAAAAGCAAATCTTCAGCAGTGTAAAGATGCCAAAAACACTCATATTTCAAAATGTAATATTGAACATTGAATAGAGCTGTTCAAAGAAGTCATCTTTCATTATCAAGAATTGGTCACTTTCAATGATGGTGTATACAAGATAACCCAATCGGAAAATCTATTCACCAGCATATTTCACATATTCAAATGCTTGATACTTTTTGTTTTTTTAGATATGTCTTGAAAACTGTCAATACATGCTTCATAATAGTGTATATGTCATTTTTGTAATTTATCAACGCAGTCAAACATAAAGTTGTTTGTCGTTGATTTCATCGCAGAAAAAAATAGTTAATAATCATCTTATTTAACATATTACAGTCACTTTATATCGCACCAGTTTTATTTGTACATGTATCTGAAATGTTAAAGTACATTATGACTCAGAAACGAATAATTTATCCTTTTAACGTTTTATATTGTTATACAGAATGCGTATTCGACAATAAATGATGTTACTTTATTATTTTTCATTTACCACTAAAAATTACATGACAATTGTATCATTATGTTATGACATAATTGATTTTGAAGTTTAAAGATATAATATGATCATCCTTGAGTAAAATATTTTAATCAATGAAATGTATTAAAATCTATGAACTTCGTTTTGGATATGTCTAATTTGAATTAAAAGAAATGAATAAACTATGTTTTGGAAGCTACGTTTCTTATTACAGGACAGGTAAAGCTGGTTTTTTCTTAAAAAAACTGCCAGTTTTTTAACGACCTTATATATTCATATTGTGACCACCTATAGTGTCATGACATATCTACTTTGTGTGGAGTCAAAACATGTTTATTTTATATCTACAACGAGACTGTGTAGCAGTTATCAATATTTTCTGATATCAAATATGAGCATAGTATATCTTTAATTTGTCTAGAAATAGTCATATGACAAAAGAATGATGATGTTTGTGTCAGAACGTCATGCTCATGTAAATTGGCAAAGTTTATGGTTCATTATTTGTCCTTTATACTAAGTATTTGTAAATGCTGTTTGCCGCATATTATTCACAGCCAGAACATTAAATATTATCAAAAGTAATTTAGTATATTTCCTCCCAATATGAAATTAATGTGATAAGGTAGAGTGAAATACTTACGTCTTACAAATTATTTGGTCAATTATAACTCCTGAAAAATTCCATATTCTCATCACAAATAGATTATTAAATATTGAGAAAGAATTTCCTGTTATTATGATCAATGGTTGGGTATAATAAAAAAACAAAAGTATCGTGCACAATGATTTTTGTATTTTCTGATCGCAAGATCAGTAAATACATAGCTAACATCCACGGTCTAACACAAAATTTCCTAACAGACCTAACAACGCAAAGTAGTTCTCACTCAGAACTGCTAAAAAAAACACAACCATTTAAAAGAAAGAATAATTTTAATGTAGGCAGTTAACAAATTACAGTGCATTAAAAGTTTAGAGTAGTCAATAGAAATATGAGGTTACAATCACAAATTTCGCGGATGCATATCTTTTTTACCCAATGAAAAATGTTCGGCTATTTCCGTAAAGATTAATCAATGAAAATGCTATTTTTAGCTATGTCGATTACCGAATACTCCAGAGCGTAGTACACAAATAAATCTGACTGTCGAGTAGTGGAATATAAACATGTCGTACTGTTTTGTCGAGAAGATTTTCGCTAAATTATTTTCATCAGTGTTAAACAACAGGTTTATCGTGAACAAAATACCTCGAAATTAGTAAGGATTACAAACACGAAATGGAAATTCTCAAATTAGAATTACAATGTATTTGTTTTTATTCAAGCTACATAATGAAGTATTACTTCACCGTGGTGCAGAGGTAGCGCGCCCGTTTAGGGTGTGAGAGGCCTAAGGTTCAAATCATAGTCGAGTCAACTTTTTTTTGAAGTGTCCTTTTTAAGGAAGTAGCCACGATATGCAAGGATAAAGTGTGGCTGTCATATAATGAAAAATGATTTTTTGATGCAACTCTAGTCATGCAAAATTCCATATGTATCAATCTCAAACTGTTATAGACGCAGTCGCTGCGTCAGATTAATTATAGTATATAACAATAAACTTATACAGGAAAATACATACAGATAGTCAGTATGATTTAGATTGCATAGATCAGAAAATACCACAGAGGTTGCAGCTCTTTGATTCTTACTAAGTTACCAACGGAGTATTTATCTAGAATTTGCAATAACTAGAATACAAGTGATTTACTTACTCAGGACGAAAGTTAATTTCACAAGGTTGTTCTTTTGTTCGCGTTAGTGATATTTGGGGATTTAAATTTCTTTTACACTTTTGCAAAGAAGTTTTGAAAATAAGAAAAAGAAAGTTAAAATGTCTATCTCGATGAAATCTAGGTATCTGTAGATGTATCTTATTGATGGACATATAAAGATGCTCCTTCATTTATAACTTATAAAAGTTTACAATGTATTTTTTTTAAAAGAAATACGTTTTCGGTTATCAACAATGTTAACGCCATCCAAAGAGTGTATTTGTGCGTTGCCAAAAAGTTAATTTGCTTTTTTCGATTTGATTAGTTTAAGAGATATATTTCTTAAATGTTACAAAGTTTCCGGAGCAGTATAATGGACATGCTATTCAGTAACAAATATATCTCATCACGCTTATCTATAAACTCAATCTTTAACAAACACGTTGTCCTATTTTGCAAATGTGTTGAATATTGCTAATGCAGTTGAGAATTGAACTTGTCCTTGATAAATTTGCAAAAATATAGCTCTGATAGAGTAGAAATTTAGTGTATTTCATTGGTTAATGAGTCTATATGTAGCCAAACATTTGATAGATTCTTAATGTTCAAGTACACGTAATTCACTTGATTAAAGGGGGGGGGGGGTCTAAGTTGTTGAGCTGAATTATAATTGATTGCTTATTTATGATTCCATGAATATATATTTTAATGATAATATGTTTTCTTTTTTTATCATAATATGGACTTTAAAAACTTTAAGAAAACGCAAGAATTTTTAATTTTACAACATTTGTGCGATGTGAAATAATTTATTTTTATATACTTAATGGCGTTTCATGCAATCGTTTCAATGTCTAATAAAAAAGAAAAAAACTTTAGTATTAGTTAGATGTAAGAATGTAAAAATTACATTTCCATGTAGATTCTATAAGGTATTCATTTTTTTTCATTTTCAAACATTTAAAAACAAAATAAAATAGTGCATACATTACATTTTTGAAATAGTGTATTGTATTCTTATATCTGCTAATATTGTATTAAACCTTTACGTCTTTATTTTCAGTTTACAACAAAAGGGTCAGAATCACATTGAACAGAACGTTGAGAAACTCAGTTTTTACAAAGTGTGATAAAACAACAACATGGAAACAAAAGATAACATTATCTCTCAGAACTGTTGCATTAGTTTGACTTCTCAATTTACAGATGAAGTGAAAAATGTCGAACGTAAACTAATTACTGGACTTTTTCCATAATAAAGCAGAATTCATATCTTTATAATTTAGACAGTCTATAAAGCATCTAATTGTATATTCTCTATTACATATACAATATTCAAATTAGGATAAATGTATTACAAATGTATTACAAACAAAACAAAACAAACATTACAAAGTCGAAAAATTCCTACAAAATATATTGAAATCTAAACTTTATTTTAATCTTATCTAAACTTTATTTTAAACACCCTTATTAAAACAAATCATATTCTGATACCAAATGATAGTATTTAAGCACAACGTAAATTTTGTAAACGAGAACATAATATTACAAGAATCTATAAAGTTCATTCCCCACGACTAAAATTACACGAATATTATAGGTTTTTATAGAATATAAACAACAAACAAATAAAAAATGAACGAACAGAAGTGCAGCTTTCTTTTTTTCGAACGGTTTTAAAAATTTAAAGAGAAGGCGCGAATAATTCGAACGATCAAACCGCTGGAAAATTCTCTCGCTTCGAATCTGGTGACGCGCATTTCAGATAAAGTACGGGACGAAACATCATGAAATAAATCCTGTGTGCTAGGAAAATTGTGGAGAAGGTTGTTATATGTACTTAAACATCAGAACATCACGAATTTCAGAGAAAAAAGGGAAAAACCTACTTTTTGGCTGCATCCGCCAACTTGTTTGTTTGGGTAACGAACGGCGTGATTCTCCCCCGTGTAAGGAAAATAAAACATTTTGCATTAGTTGGACATTGAACATTTGAAAGCTTCGCTAAGACAAAACACATGTAAGCAATAAAGATAGTGCTTAAATGTGTTTTGAAAATATTTCAAATTAGATTATTGAAAATAAATTTACATGTAAATGATGTATTTGTAAATTACAGTGTTGTTTCTCACCCAATTTTTCCGATGAAATCTGTTGATTATTATCTTTCTTGAACTTTCGCGAAATGATAAATATACTACTTAAAGTAAAGGGTAAAAATATTTCCATTGAAGATAATGACTAAAAAGGATTTAAACCTATAATTCATTTTTGTCTGGTATATTCAGTATTAAAATGATGATTTTTTTATTTTCATATTTTTTACTTACCTACCACTATTTTAGTTAAAATCATTTTCAAGTGTTAATCTGTGCATTCTTGAAATTGGTTCAACTTCGGTAAAAGAAAATAATTGAATTGAAATTAATTTATATTTTTTTAAAGACATGACACACGAGAGCTTATCAAACTCTACCTTCACAAAGACACATCCATGGAGCAGCAAATTCTTCAGAACTCGGAGAATGTTAAATAATTTGTCTTTAACTGATAATGCTGTTAACGCTACAAAACTATCAAAACGAGATCCTGTAACACAATTTTTATGGTTTTAAAATTATAAATATGATGCTCAAATTAAGATTTTTCAATATTGTAGGTTCCAAAAAGCATTATTTATAAAGATATTACAGGGAGGATAATAGAAATTTATTTCCAAAATGTTTAAGTCAAATTTTACAATAAGAAATGAATGCATATATATTTTAATGATTACATATAATACGCACAAATATTTGCAGTATAAATTTTACATATTCTTCGATGTTCGAAAATTGTTTTATTTGCATAATTATGCACATATATATAATTTCACATAGTGTGGTAAACCACTTTGATAACAACATACAGGATCTTTAAAGAATGTGTGTTTCCTGGCTGTTAAAGAACTGCGTATTTTATGTGATGAATGCTTACAACCCTTCACGTCTGCTTCAGTTCACAAGAGCTATGCTAGCTCTTGATCAGGAAATTAAACACTTAGATAATGAAATACAAACAATTAGAACCGTTATTTTATCTTCAAGAGGTGCTAGAACTTGAGAAAAGAAAAAAATACAATTTTGATGAAAGTATAAACCCAAATTAAAAACAACTTGTCTCGCATAATTAATGATAAAAGCAAAGCATGACATCGATGATAAGTAACAGATAACAAATGAGAAAAAGTACTTATTCAATTTCACATTTGAACACATGTTTAACCGGTATACTGGTTAAACTGAGCAATAGGTTTTTTGCAGGAAATTAAAAGATGAGACAAAATATTTAGATAATAACAAAATAGATAAAAAAATGAATTGAAATGTTAAGAATAGTAAAATGATTCAAGATCCAGGTAATAAGTTACATTCAATGACTAACTTTGCAGTATTTATTAACATGTTTTTACTGCCTTACTTACCCAGAAAACGCTAATTTGCAGGAAATAAGATTAAATGTTCATGTGCGATTGAAAGATAATAAAAATGGGTCAAAGACAGAAAATGCCGGGTTGCATATGTATACAAAATATCATGAGGCTGTGATAATACGAAAAAAAATTTCCATTGACCCATTAATGTCGAAACTTTAATTCAGTAGGTAAACAGGAAGTGGATTAGCTACACACCTAAAATCGAAACCCACAGTATGGGACCATGTGTCAATGCTGTATGCCAAATATCAAGAGGCTGTGATTAGTAGTTTCTGAGAAAAATGTTACGAAAATTTCCTACCATTGACCATTAATGTGAACAGGAAGTGGATGAGCTGCAGACTTGAAATCGAATCCCACAGTATGGGACCGTCCATGTGTCAATGCTGCATGCCAAATATCAAGAGGCTGTGATAAGTAGTTGCTGAGAAAACTGTTAAGAAAATTTCCTACCATTGACCATTAATGTCGAAAAATCTAACTAATTTAACTAAGTGGATAAACAGGAAGTGGATGAGCGACAGACCTGAAATCAAATCCCACGGTATGGGACAATGTGTCAATGCTGTATGCCAAATATCAAGAGACTGTGATAAGTAGTTGCTGAGAAAACTGTTACGAAAATTTCCTACCATTGACTATTAATGTCAAAAAATCTAACTAATTTAACTAAGTGGATAAACAGGAAATGGATGAGCGACAGACCTGAAATCAAATCCCACAGTATGGGACCATGTGTCAATGTTGTATGCCAAATATCAAGAGGCTGTGATAAGTAGTTGCTGAGAAAACTGTTACGAAAATTTCCTACCATTGACCATTAATGTCGAAAAATCTTACTAATTTAACTAAGTGGATAAACAGGAAGTGGATGAGCGACAGACCTGAAATCAAATCCCACGGTATGGGACAATGTGTCAATGCTGTATGCCAAATATCAAGAGGCTGTGATAAGTAGTTGCTGAGAAAACTGTTACGAAAATTACCTACCATTGACCATTAATGTCAAAAAATCTAACTAATTTAACTAAGTGGATAAACAGGAAGTGGATAAGCGACAGACCTGAAATCAAATCCCACAGTATGGGACCATGTGTCAATGCTGTATGCCAAATATCAAGAGGCTGTGATAAGTAGTTGCTGAGAAAACTGTCACGAAAATTTCCTAGCATTGACCATTAATGTCGAAAAATCTAACTAATTTAACTAAGTGGATAAACAGGAAGTGGATGAGCGAGAGACCTGAACTGAAATCAAATCCCACAGTATGGGACCATGTGCCAATGCTGTATGCCAAATATCAAGAGGCTGTGATAAGTAGTTGCTGAGAAAACTGTTACGAAAATTTCCTAGCATTGACCATTAATGTCGAAAAATCTAACTAATTTAACTAAGTGGATAAACAGGAAGTGGATGAGCGACAGACCTGAAATCAAATCCCACAGTATGGGACTATGTCTCAATGCTGTATGCCAAATATCAAGAGGCTGTGATAAGTAGTTGCTGAGAAAACTGTTACGAAAGTTTTTTTCCCCGCCCGCCCGCCGCCCGGACGCCCGCCCGCCCGCCGCCGCCCAACATTCACCATACTATAACCCAGATTTGCACCAGTGCAACCCGGCCAAAAAGGGTGTTTTATAATGTAATATGAGGCGACAGTTATTTAAATATCATATCTATTGGTTAATCCATACATGGTATTAAACATACTACCTAAATGTTTTCCTAAAACATATAATATTTTTATTAGCGATTCTAATACTTTCTGTTTATTACTGTTTGTCAAAGTTATAGTATAATTGGTACCAAAGCCACTTTGAATTCACCAGAGCACAGTTCAGCCATCGCATTTTTTTCACACGACACTTGACACCGGCTGTTATGAAGTATAAACATGTTAAAGAAGGGTGATCTCTCGGAAGCAATCATCACATTTTTTTTTAAAATGCAGATTTTATTGAGTCTGTACATGAGGGACATTGAAAAAGTGCAACATCCCTCACACATCACACGCAGAGCGTTACTTCATTTTCAACACATATTAGTGATGAAATCAATGATCCCGAAGAACCAGAAAATGTTAACATATATATTTCTTTATTTCAGTCTCCTCTTTACATGTATACATAAAATTACATATAAAACGTTAAACACAAACATAAATACATGAAAAGCCATTCTAAAAGAATTACAAGAGACTATTTATTTTTACCTCTAAGGGAGACAACTCCACAGTCAATATCACAGCAGTTACTGTTTTATGCACTGAGGAGTTTTCCCCCCTAGCTACACAATTATCATTCTTTAAAAGGTTGTTGTATTTTAAAAAAATATGACCTCAATATATTCGAACTATTGCATGTTTTTCCTACAGAAGGTTACATTGTGGTACAATGAATAAAACGATACTAAAATGTTTAAATGCAAATAGTAAAAAGACAAATTGACCATTATAAATCATTTAACCTTGGAAAATATGTCATTTATTACACTTGATACTTTACAATCTTAAAATATTACTAACTTCAGTATATCAACGATTTGTTTTCTTCAACATAATTTACGTGAAGATCTGTTTTATCCACACAATATATTGGCTTAGTCAATGGATGTTTTATACAGAAGCAACATAATCATATTTGTCCAATATGTAATAAATATGACCATTAAAACTTATATAAGTCAATTAATGACATTTTTAAAAACCATACCCTGCCAAAATCTAAATCTACTAAGACTGTTTTATCATAAATTTTTATACTGTCCAATTAAATTTATCTAGGACTATATAAACTATAAAATAGTATTCACTTTTGAAAAATTGATAACAATGTGAGATCACAGTCTTAGTCTGGTTAAAATATTTATCTTAAAACCTACATTTCAGTAAAAACATTTACCTATTATTCTTATATATACAATGTACATATTTTAAATAAAAATAAAAACATATAAAAAGACACATCAGAAAAAGAGAGCAATTTGTATGTTCTTATATGTAAAGGAAAGTTACCCTTCTCTTAAGTATGTCAAAGCAGGTTTTGGCAATATACCGTACACAACTCGTATTTGAGAATATAAAAATAAACTTCTCCATAGTTGTCATTGTGTGAAAATGTGGGTTTTTGACACTCACTTTTTCAAATAGATCTACACGAATATCTTCATACATAAAACATTCCATTACAGTATGAAATTCACTTTCTACCTTGTCATTACAAAAAGGACAAAGCCTTTCATTTACTGGTAGGCGTTCATATCTACCTGTCTCTATTCTTAGTGGTGCAGTTCCACATCTGAACTTAGCAAAAGCGGACCTGTGGCAACGCGGAAGTATGATTTTGCAATATTCCTCAGTTCCAAAAGTTGTCTTAAACTGCCTATATGTGCGCAGTTTGTTGCAACCGACCCCGCTTCTACTTCTTTCAGATGTAACATTAACATTCCACTTTGCAATAAAACTTTGCATTGTTCTAGATTGAACTTTTTCTTACATAGCTTTTTTGATACCATATTATCAATATTACAAAATTCTGTACATTCAAGATCATTAAAAATGTGTTTTGTTCTGAAACACCAGTCTTTACATCTTGTACCACCAACTGAATTAGCATACATAAAAACTTTGTATTTTTTTCTGGACCTAGGCATCATACATAGTCTGTGCCAAAAATTAGAAACACTTATCATCTGTGTACTGATAGTTGGTTGCCAGCCCATATCACCTATCAGGGCTGCTGACGGAGAGAAGCGGGATGTCCCTAAGAAAAGACAAATAGCAACACTGAGGTGAAGTACAGGGCAACTTTTGCCACACAGCACTTGACACCTGCTGATATAGCCAACACACTATTAAAATACGTTTATGCTTAAAATAAGAAAATAAAATAAATTAAGGATGGATTACGACTTTTCTTATAATATTTGAGTAAGTTGCATGAAATAAAACAAAAAATAAACATTGACATAAAGAATAGGCATACCAATGAAAAATACAGGTATCTTATCAATTATAAAATCATAGACGGTTAACACCACTATCGTCCATAATCAATCAAAATAACCGTTCTGTGCGTTCTTAGTTCACCTGATTAAAAAAGAATTATGTAACCAATAATTCGCTGTTGGGCGTCGTACTTCGTAATCCAAACTTCAAACATTAAAAGAATCATGGATTATGTCTATACTTTACATGAATGTTTACCAGATGGCATTCTATACAATGTATAAGAGTATGGTAATAGTTGAAGTATGACATAGACATGAAAATGAAAAATAGAGATATTTTATAAATAATGCAGACAGGGTAAATCTTAGCACACCCAATTTGATTGTTTTATTTAGCGCATTAAACAATTCGTATTTTATAACAATCAATTTTGGGTGTCTATGCTATATTTAGTAAGGATAAGAGGTCTTTATTGGAGTTTGTGTTTTCCAAATCATTACTCAAATTTGTATACATTGCTATGGTTATACACATTGCAAGTACTTCTAATAGATAGAATTCCGATCTTGAAAAAATTAATTAAATTCCTGGTAAAATTCTTCAACTCAATTATGTAAATGATTTTCAGATCGTCTTATCTTCATTTGACATTTTTTAACAGCAGCTGCTAAAGTATTTTTTTATTCTTAATTTTTAAAATATCAATGTTGTGTTTTATTGCAGACATATAATTATGAAATGGTTAATATATGGAACATAAATTTTTGTTTGATATGATATCTTAATAATGATGAAGCTTGAAAACAATGTTGATATATATGATGAGGTTTTATAAATATATTACTGTGATTTCATTAAATGCACGGTTTTGCTAGTTTAAGACTATTATATTAAAGTCATCTCAGAGTAGGCTTATTCATTGCAGAGTAGATGAGTTATGAATGTATACGTAACTTAACTTCCAGTTGTTAAAAAGATTTATTACTTGTAATGCCTTACATTGTGGCTCGTATGTTTTTGACAGTCTTCCCAGAAAAGAAAACAACTGACAGTGCATCTATTATAAAAGTGTGTCTGGTTATTTTTGTTACCACCCAACGAGGACGAAAAAGTTGAATCATCTAATATTCCGGCTAATGAAAAACGTTTAAAGCGCATGATTCAAACGATAACCTGAATCATTCGAAATAATCATACATAATGTATTGCAAATGATTCTTTCAATTATTGATATGCACTTCAGTTGCACATAAAAAGTTATTGTTTATATCACAGTTAGCATAAGTACTTGGATATATCCCATAGTATATAAAATATGATAAATATATATACCCAATTTCAGCTGTACGTAACATGTTGTTAAGATATTATCCTGTACATAATAGTATTAGGATAGAATATATATATATATAATTACTTTATCAAAAACAAGCCAATTATGATTTAAAAGTTTAAAAGATTTAAAATTTAAAAATTGAATTGATTACATTTTAATATCTTATTGGAAAAAGCAAATAAACATCAATGGAATATGAAAATGACTTTTGATTTTCCTAAAATATTACCTAACAAAATTTGGACAATTTATAACTTAAAGCAGAATTCAATTGAATTGCTTATGATTACGAGAATCAACTATTAATGGCTGCATTTTAAGGTCTTAGACCCATCATTGACATATTTTAGAACCTATGGAATGTTAATATTTATTGAACCTATGCTACATGCCTGACATGTTTGCAAATTTGTATTGACTTTTACCATCTAATAAGAAAATTATGACAAAGTGTATGTTTTCGGCCTTTCTCTTTCTGGATCATGTAAAATTTGCCAGAGTTGAACTATAGAAATGAGCTTATTTTCAACAGATATTGCAAAAACATTAGAAATTTGGTACCAAATTATAGAACATTTATTATATTATCAAAATAAAATATCATTTGAGTGACAGTATTTACAATAAAACTTATGAAAACAAAAATATGTTACCATTGTTACTCGGAAAATGGCCAAATCGTGAAAATGTAGACTTCTACTTCAATTTTTCTAAGAATTTTCTATAACCTACTTACAAGGTCCAGCCAAATGAAATACATAGAAATTATCTAACAAACCATATGAGAAAAATAACAAAAGAAAGACATCATTTACCATGTTGTTTGTAAAATACACAACATTATATTTGACAACCCCATAAACTGATTTTGGCCATTTTTCATTACCAGTACACATTTCTTTATGTAAAATTCAAAATACATTTTGAAAAGTATCAAACATTCTTAAAATGACCAAATTATCATGAAGCTATATTTCTAAGCAATCTATAAATATGTTTATTACTGTATATACTGAGTAAATGAAAAAAATTGTCAACTTGAAATGGACCTCGACGTATTGTTCTGACTTGAGAAAGAGCACGACCGTCACAGTTCTTCATCACAAAAATGTTCCGAAGACCATCTTCGCCTTGGCGCTTAAAGATGCACCTTAGATGTTGTAGGTTCAAGCCGGACGCAGCAATATTCTCGGCTGTAGTTAACTTACACACACTATTATAAATCAATACTCTAAGTGACGGCAAATTCTTTGCTTTTTCCCGACTGCACAACTGGGTACACAGATTTTGCTGAAAATGTGTGTGGCAACAGATAATATGTCAAAGTGGTGAATAAGTTTACCAAGAATCGTGACATCTTCTGAAGCATTATGAGCACAGTATGAAGCTCCCAATAGATCCTTTGCAAGGTCTTCCTGTTTGTAAGACTTCCTGTTTGGGTATGCTTTTTTAAATATAGACAGTGAATCCGCGCATCCAGCAACACACTTACACATTCTGTCCCTCAATCCTACATTGTCACATGCCGTCAACAAAACAGGAAAGTCAAATCTTCTGCCATTATGCGCAACCAATTCAACATTTTGAAATTTTTCTAACCAATCACAATATGATTTCAAGGCTTCATAATTATATGGAATAAGCCTCTACATTAGTTCCATTGTACTGCATCTTGTGATCCATAATTCTTAGGCCGGTCACTTCTTATGCCTTGTCGGATATGGGCAATGTAGGTAGAACATACATATTGAAAGCTTTCCCACTTTTAGGTTCTGTGGCAGCAACCTGGGTAATATGTGGGATCTGGCCATCGTGTACTGAAACAAACAACACAATTATTTATAAATAAATAAACATTTTTGAGCTGTTTTATGTGCTCTTATAATAATCTGAGATCTTATTCTAATTCAGCTTGTTCCGAATAAGGATAAACCATTCCTGATATATTGCATATTTTTTACAATTATATTTTTAGAGACGACTAATCACTCAACCTAGTATCGAAGGACGATAACCTAAATGAAAACGACTGTGTTACAGTTTTCACATGGTATATATCAACGAATTCGCAATACAGGTCTACTTACTAAGGCCAGTTGTCTCCAGGTCAAAAGCAATGTATGTAGGCTGTCCTGTTGGCAGCACTATAGGTTTGAAGTCACCACGAGGGACTGGATCTGGCAGGTTTTGGATGTCAGCATCATCTGAATGCACGATCTCTGAAATACAAATATATAGATTAGAATATAACCTATAAAGTAAACAAAAGGTAATTTGCAAACTTTGTTTTAGTAATGTTTATAGTTACAAGCTTCTAATGATGTTCGAAGAAGGAAAAGAAGGAGGAAAACACCAGTACCTGCAAGACTGACAGTATTTTGTCAAAATACATGTATATGTTTGTTCTGTAAGTAAAAAAAAACACAGCACAAATCACTTTACCTACCTGACTGATAGGACATGCCTTCAAGAGCTTCTTGAGCACCTTGTGTTATTGACCGCTCTTGTTTTAGTTGTAGTCGCCGCCGCTTAGTCGATGGCAGTGCCGATCTTTCCTGGGCACGCTTCCTATGCTTCTGGCATTTATCTGCATATCTGAGGCTGTGGACACCAGGGGAAAGACCTGCCTCGGAGTGTACCTGAAAGCAGTAATCAGATTATTTAGCACACTTTAAAATGACATATTCAGTCAAACATGGATATTGTAAGAAAATAATTTTCTTGATCTATATATAAACCCAGGCAAAAATAATTCAGATAAAATGGGAACTATTCATAACTCTTAACTATTGTTGTGGAAAATTGCATTATGATTCTTGTAAAAGTAACACCATTATTCAATAAAGTTTGCTTTTCACACCAACACTTTATACATTCCATCAAGGTGCATAGTGGTCTATAAGCAATATTTTTCTTCATTATCACTCAACATTTTCAACAGCAATTGCTTATATCTTTTTATAAAAGTTATCTTGTAGAATGTTTGTCTCATAAAACTGACTGGCATACAGGTCCTATCTGCACAAAGCATAACAGAAAATTTAATGATAATCTTTCTAAAGTTCTTGATAATAGAGTATTTACCTTATGATCATCACCTGTCAATATCTTGTTCCTTGAATAATAACAGTGCTGAAGTGGAACAGCTGAACAAAAACAACAAACTTCAATAAACAATCAACATCAATCAACCGTCAAACAAACATTCCAAAATTATTTTGGCAATACATCCAACTAAATACACTTCAATGAAAATTATTCTATTTTTTTAAAGGCTTCAACAATCTGGAAGAGACTGTTTTCTCTTTCTCAAATATAAATTAATGCTTATTACTTTATGAATGTTCTTTATTTTTCGAGTGATGGTTGAAGTTTGCCAAAATTATGCATGAAAAATTCACAAATATATGTAATACTGAAAACAATTAATACCAAGGAAACAGGGTCTCCAGAACTGCTATGCCACAAATGAAAGGTTGTTATGACTTTCTTAATTGTTGTTCAAAACTATGTCTGTACTTGTCTAACATTTGTAAATAAAATAACAAGCAAACTAAACAGAACAAACTTAAACAGTAACAAGAGATGTACCTTTGAAATGTAGTGACGCCCTTCATTGATGAATGCTGCTGTGGCCTTCACTCTAAAATCCAAAGATTCTGAATTTCCATAATGAAGGGACTTTGGAGCCCTCATGGTGACCTCTCTGTTGGCGTGCTCGCACTGTTGACTCGAACTGAGGTCTGCGGGCTGGGGAGCCTTCATAACAACTGGTTCAAACAGTTTTTCCTGCTAAGATCTAAGGTGGTCGTCCTTCAGCGGTCCTTTGTAGGGCATGCTTCTGTGTGAGTATTTAACACTGCGGTCACGCTTGTACCCACACCATCGAGGCTGGCACATTGTGTGGTCTGCGGATTGATGAGGTACTAAAGCTTTCAGATTTTCTTCTAGTCCCTTTGGATCACCTTGATTCTTTGCTAGAATATACTTCACACATTTCTGAATGTGTAGGATCACTAACTTGCTGAGCTTTTTGCTTTTGTCCGCCTGAAGAGCATATAGCTTCTTTCCAATGTTTTTCACTATAAGCTAATGTTTGATTTGGATTTCAGACGAGCTATCATGGTGTTATCTCCATAGCCTTCGATCACTTCCACAGGGGTTCCGTCCTTGTGTAGCTCACATACACCCCGCTCACCCGATACACTTTCCATAAGCCTGGCACTTCCTGTGTGATCATGAACACAACGATGATTTCATACTGTCTCTGAAGGTCTATTCCTTTTCCACCATTTACATACTCCGCATGTCCGATGACTAACGACTGCTTTCCCTACTTTCGTTCCATACTTTGCCTTGCTCATGAAGAAGGTGTGAGCTGTAAAATTAACATATGAACAACTAATGACATCTGTGTATCATTTCGCTTTCTGTTGGCGAACTTAAACATCTATTTACAAAAAGCAACAAGAAATATTAGAACCCACCATGAAAAAAAAAATCTGGAAACAAAGTGATCCCTCGGAAGTATTAATCACAACAAAATTACATAAGAATTCACATTTCAAGACGGTAGTCTTCTCAGAGCAAACACTTAATCAAAACATTGCCTACTCTCTCTCTATCTCTATCGCCTCATACACAATCACAACAAACTTAGTACATTTCAATTGCAAATTGCCTTAACGGTTAAAATTGTGTATGTGTTAAGACAGTCTTCACTACTGCTGGTGTTGCAATTAAACTGGCAAGTTAGTTTATAACTTATTACTTACAAGTCAAGCTGACAAAGCCACGTTTGTGCCAGGCAGTATCTACCGCACAAGACAGTCCTGTTCTAGAGTGACAAGGGAACTTCGGTGCCAGACACACTCGACTTGATGGTGTTTTCTGTGCCCGAGACAGCATTGGTTGTGTTTTTTTTATGTTTTCTAACTTGATTACGTCTCCTGTAATATGCAGAAGAAATATCCACACTTTACAATTAACACCACTAAGTAATTTTTGAAAGACAAAAGCTTTCCTTATTTTATCAGAATATTAACATTTGGGTCAGAATATTAACATTTTGGGGAAAAAATGTTGTCTGCTAAATGTTGTCTGGTATATGTATTTTTGGCCATTTTTCTTTAACAATTGGTAGAAATAGAGTCTGAATGGCTTGGAACCTGTCCAGATGGTGATTTAATTGGCGTCTGCTCTAATTCCAAGCAGTTTGCAAAGGCCTGTGAGGTCTTTGGGGACTCTGTATTTATCTATTTCTGTGTCCTTTTTAGTAAGGTTCACTTCATGATTTGACAGACAGTTTACAATATTAGTACTCTTTTTGTACCTTTTCAAAGCGGAGGAGCGTCTCACATCATCAGTTTTATCATTCTCCTCATCTATATCAGTCCAATCATCATCTACCTGGTTGTCAGGTTGTAACATCAGTCTAGCGAGTAAAGAAAAATAATTAGCAAAATTCTGTGATAACTATATATAAGAATGGAATGAACAGTAAACTTGTAAATAAAATACTCTCAGCTGTGAAAATTTATAAAATGGTATAGATCTGTTATGCTCCTGCTTATGATAATGGATATCTTTATAAATGCTATATGACTGTAAATAGACTAACTTTAGTTAAGGGGAGACATCTGGAAGTGGACATACACCAAGATCTTCGATAAGGCCTTCCATCCTGTCGGCAGCTCTCTTGGACTCCGCTTCATCCACTTCCCTGAAATATAAATGCTATATTGACCGAGTGTAAACAAAAACATTTTAATGTTATGTGTCAGGGTTCGAAATGCCCGGATTTTTCGAACCCTGTTGTGTTGACAATGTCATCTTTATAATTAATTAATTATGATGGTATTTATACAATTATCAAATTTAAATGTTTTGTTATGTTCAGTTTAACACCCATTCGCAATAGTATTTTAAAAATGTACAGCCAGACTGTTCATCTAATCATCATTCATGGGAAAATCCAGTTCAATACAAAGAAAACAAGCATTATAGCTTGGCATTCCCAGAACAATCATCATTCAATATCAACATTTCCATTGACCATGTAAATGAACAATTTTGAAATTGTTGATGTAAGCAATTATCTGAATCTTACTTCATTTCTCGATGGAAGGCATCCTTGGCTGCCTCACGAGTTGACATGTCGGCCACATGTTCAACAATGTTTCCTGCCCGTCTCTCCGTGGTCTTTAGGTTTTTGTTACTAATCGGCTTCAAGTTCAATGCAGCCAGGAAGTTATTTACACGTACGGGCCCACCTAAACTGTCGATCATTTCTAAAAATACCAAACAATAGAAGAAATGAAGCAAAATATTTGATTGAAACCATTTACATCTTAAACTTATCATTAAAATTGACCTATGCTCGCCCAATAAAGGCAATTATTTGATTACTATTTAATACACTTTGACTTGAAAAAAACTTTTTCGAATTTGTTTTATAGCTGGTCATATTTGGTACGTAATGTGACCCATTTAAAACATAAACACTTACATCCGGGTACTGTCTGCCAGGTTAAACACCACCAAATTAATATTCTGAAATGTTGAAGGGAGGAGACCCATGCTCACCCACCGGTATATTACGAATATAAAACGGATATTACCTGGAATCATTCATCATATTTTTAGACTGATTTGTTAATATAAAGCAGGTATTTATATTTTTGCATATAATTATATTTTTACAGAGAAAAACTTATTTAGATATATACTTACTATGTAGACTTTTCATTTTTTCAAAAGATAGTCAACTGCTGTTGTTAGATTGTGACTAAAAAGTTTCTGTGACTAAATATCATGAACATAAGCTTTTTTTCAAATTCAAAAAGTTAACTAGAAACATAAACTAGAACAAAAACAACAGTGTGTGGTCTACTGTTCCAACAATTACTCCTCTTCACAATATCTACAAAACAACCTTGTGCTGGTAACTAAACTCAGATCTACCTCTGTTTGCACATTAGATGGCAAGCACTCATAGTGGCACCACTTGTCATATTCCTCTTTTAAAAGCTTTCTTGCCTTTTCAAATGTCTCAGGATCATGAATTTTTTGTTACCTGGGCATACTTATCACTCTGAAGAGGATATGGGGAAAATTAGTGGTGTAAGACCTAGGTTATTTTTAGTTACTTCTGATAAAAAAAAAAAAAAACGAAAAAAGTAATTAATTATTTATCTAAAGCTGTTATTATCTACAAAGTTATTAAAAAATCAATGTCTAACCAAAACATACACCATAATTGCACCAAAAGCGACAGATTGAATGGAAAAAGACGTCTATTATGGCGGCCCTGGAAATTGCATGTAGAAAAACAATATGACAGCTGGTGTCAATACCAGTTTATGACTGTTTTAAATATATCGGAACGACTTAAACTTTACAAAAAGTAAAAGCAATGATTAATTGTTATTTTTAGTTTATTTTTATTAAGATTTTATTAAAAAGTCACACATGATTCGTTGTTTTTATTAGCATCAAGGACTTTCATTTGTACTTCCGTTTTCGTTTTCGTCTGCTTTATTATGCTTATAACAACTTCCGTTAAACTCTTCAAAACAAGGTGAGAAACTAGGACACTTGCAGCATCAAGAAACAACAACACATGATTCAGATAGTATTTTTTTTTATAAGTTTATATCATAAAAATAAAAATCTGGGCGAGCATGCGCCTGGGCGAGCATAGGTCAGGTGAGACTATGTATTGATGTAACATCCACGAATGGTCACATGAATGGTCACAGCAGTACGCTCGACCTATTATTGTTATTCGGTATTATGAAAGGATAATGCCGCAGTTTTTATGTATGTATTGCAGCATAAATGTTAGTACATGTGCAATACGAATACAGCTTACTTACAGTAAAATGTGTTACAGGTTTATTCACACATAAATTTGTAAATGATCACTGATAGTGATATATGTCATCTTAAACAGCTGGACATTTAACAAGTTCTTGTAGTTCGTGACAAATAAAGCTGGGGGGGGAGTGTAACAGTACAGAGAAATCACGTACAGATGGGATTTAGACATGATGTATGATGTAACGGCGCAGTTTACTGCTAAAATTGATTGATACAGAAAATAAACTGTCAATGTAATTAATGGAATTTGGAGGTTACGTACCATGGAGGTTACGTACCACTGCATAAATGTACCATTTTTGGAGGTTACGTACCACTATAGAAATATATAATAAAGTGATAATAAGGGATAAGGTGTGAAACTATCAGGTTTAGTGTTCAAATTCGCGCATTAATTGTATTAATTTTGTAATAAGATTGCATACATTAATTGAAATTTTAATAAAGCGTAAACAAAAACTTTTCTGCGGATTTATTGATTTCTCTAAATGTTTTGATACTATCTGGCGCTTTGGGCTATGGCATAAATTACTAGTTTATTAATGGTAAAGTTTTTCAAGTTATTTTCAATATGTACAATAATATCAAGTCCTGCGTAGTACATTTAGGAGAAACATCTCAATTTTTTACTTCAGAAATAGGGGTCCGCCAGGGGGAAAATTTTAGCCCGATACTTTTTTCCATTTATCTAAATGACCTTGAATCTTATCTTATATCAAATGGAACTTTGGGAGTAAATCTAACTGATACTATAACTAATGAAACATGGCTTAAACTATTACTCTTATTATACGCAGACGACACAATTATAATGTCAGAATCAGCTGACGACTTTCAAAAATGCTTATCCTCATTTAATTCATATTGTAATGAATGGAAACTAAAAGTTAATGCTGAGAAAACCAAAATAGTTGTTTTCGGAAGTAGAAATGCAAAGAATAGATATAATTTTACTCTAGGTAACCAGGCCATAGCTATTGAAGACTGTTATTATTATCTTGGAGTAACCTTTACCAGTAACGGCTCTTTTCTAAATGCAAGGAAACATGTGACCCAACAAGCAAATAAAGCCCTAAATCTGCTATATTCACGCTGCAATAATGCAGACTTACCAATCGATCTTACACTTAAACTTTTTGATCATACTGTAATGCCTATCTTAACCTACGGATCTGAAATATTTGGCTTTGAGAACTTAGAACTTCTTGAAAAAATCCATAACACATTTCTTAGAAGAATAACCTGTGCTAGGAAAAGCACTCCAAAATATATGCTTTTTGGTGAATTAGGCAGATACCCTGTCGAAATCATAGTCAAGACTAGGATGATATCTTTCTGGGTTAGACTTTTACTTGGAAAGCAAAGTAAACTTTCATATATCCTATACCAATTTATGTTAAATCATTCAGACCAAAATTATAAGTGGATAAATAAAATTAAAGATATTTTAAACTCTGGTGGCAGGACTGACTTATGGATTAATCAAAATACAGCCGTAAATAAAAGTATTCCATATCGCATTAAACTCACCTTAATTGATCAATATAAACAAATATGGCACGATCAAATGCAATCATCAAATAAAGGCCGTATATACAATAGCTTTAAAAAGTCGCTTACTTATGAAAAGTACCTAAATCTAATCCCGCGCAATGACTACATTACCCTTTTCAAATTTAGAACATGTAATACAAGACTCCCATCAGAGACCGGGCGCTATGATGGTACCGCTTTCTTAGATAGAACCTGTCCTCTGTGTACAAGTGGCTCCCCAGGCACAGAAAGACATTACATCTTTAACTGTAACTATTTTAACAATCAACGCAGCATGTATCTTAATAACTTTCACTTAGTTGATAACGAAAACAGTTTTGAAAGCTTAATAAATTCAACAAATGTGCCCAAACTGTTGAATCTTTGTAAATTTATCCGTATAGTCTTGGCAAAATTTTAATTATATAGCATCCATCATATTTATGATAACAGTTTTACAGACTTACCCTTTTTCTCGCCAAAATAATCCATAAAGATACTTCTGCAATACTTGAATACATATATACTCAGTGTGAGAACTTTCTCATATTGAGCGCGCGCATATCTATTTATATCTTTCGCCAATTATAAATTATCCGTTATAATGCAACCTTGTTGAATTTTACCTGAAACAGCGTAATTAAATTACAAACTTATCGTTTCAAAACTCTATCAAAAATATATTTATTTTATTTATTCTGTTTATTATTGTTGTTATTATTATTATTACTGTTTTCAATTAACAGTAAATAAATAATAACAATAATAATAAATACACCAAGGTCAAGATCTATATTGAAGCGTGACATACACTAATCAAGGGAAAATCTCAAAATTATATTTGAACGTAAAGTTTTAGCATAAAGGTGTATCTATAACTTGATTGAATCTCTTAGTACATTCTTTTATATATGTGTGTTTTTGTTTTTGTTTTTATTATTATTTCTTGTTTTTTATCAAGATGAACTGTTAAATTATCTAGAATTAAGAATATCCGAATTCCCCCCCCCCGAAAAAACACTGTAATAATTCACCATATTGTTTACATTATAAGAAAAAAATATATTGTGCAAAATTATGTATGTTTACTGCTGGAAAACTAATGTATTATATATTTGCTATATTAGAAAATCCTCATATTGTACAAATGTGCTTGAGTGAATAAAGATATCTGTCTGTCTGTCTGTCTGTCTGATTAAATATGTATGAATATAAAAGAATAAACAACAAGCCAATAAACGATAATAAACAAGTTTTATTTACAACATAAACCTGAAACGAACAAACGATGAAAATAATTAATAACACTAATATAATTACACGCACTAAACTGAAATGAACAGTACAATGAAACAAACCACGGTAAATATAAAAAAACACTTTTCATTTATAGTATTATTTTTTTATTATACGCATTTCACTGAAATAAACAAAATAATAAGTATTTTTTAAAATACTTTTTGAGTTTTATTTATCCGCACTGAATAATAATAATATACTGAAATAAACAATACAAAATAATTGATAACAGTACATATGCAGGCTACGTTTTATTTACAGACTCATATATAAAAACACATAATTATGTTACACGCCCTATACATATATACAAACAAGTCAATTTATGTATTTTTCAGCTCCACTAAACCGCTCCTGGATGCTACTGTCTTCTTGTCAGAATCTACTCAAGATCTTCGTCGTCGCAATGGTCATCCACTGTTGCTGGAATTGGTCCTAGGCCCATGATGTGACTTGAATTTTTCAAAAGTTGATTTGTTGTTATTTCTCCGTCTTCATACTTGTCCCACAGGTCGAACAGCTTGTCATGGATGGCCTTGTATTGCTTTCTGCGTACCCTTGTCAGCATGTTCTGTGAGACGAGACGAGTTTGCAAGTCGACTAACTGAGCCTCACCATAAAGAAGAGACACCAGAACGTAGAGTGCAAGCTGCGCCCCGCCTGCACGTGAATTTAGACGTCTGTGCCAGCCTGCAAAATATCAACAAATATGTAGTATCTATAGTTTGGTATTATAAACACTGAGTAACGAAAATCGATTATAAGGCGTTACTGATATTCATAGTGAGTGAAACTATTTACCTTCAACATCGTTATTAGTACGTACGGTTTCTCTGAAAACTGACCAGTTCTCCACTTTCCACAGTCTGTCGTCGATCCATAATTAATCACTGGTATCATATACAATATTACAATAGCTGTATACGTGTTTTTTTATTTATTTATTAAAAAAAAAGACTTAATCGTCTAAAATACATACCGGTTCCCAGCTTCGTGTTTACAACAAAACTTGGAATTCCCTTCGACTTTTGCTGACGATGTGTCTTCCCATAAGGAACAATGTTAATTTCTTCACAGTCATTATTTGTACATTTCACATAAAGGTATCCCCCAAGACCCCTCTGTAACTCGCCCACAATGTTAAAAAGCGTCAGTGGAACTGGTCCAAGACCACAGAATTTGCAAATCTTTAAACCAGAAAGAAGAACATCAAACTCCACGATTCTACGACCTGTCTTCCAGCCCATCCTTGACACATTTTTAGGCAATTTCGGCTGGCATTCACAGTCTTGTCCATTACACAAATGTGCTCCAACATAATTGTGATCTACTATAACATTCGACTGTTTCTTAATTCGCCGAGAATTCACAATTTTCTTGTAACGGCCTGTTTTATCGCGGACTTTCATTTTGACATTTACGGTGAAGGACGTTTCAACATATTAAATCAATTTAAAGCTGCATTCCTCCAGGTAGACGAAAACATTTAAAGAAAATCAAACTTGCGAAAAATGTACTAAGATTTTAAGAAAAGATTCAAGTAATAATCTACGTGATATATGCGATTAATGCATGATTTTGTCGTATTTATTACCATACAGATTGATTGTATTTCTTTATGCGAGATAGAAATCTTACAAAGAACCAGGAATGTATATTATATATAAACGTTCCTGAAAAATCGAAAACCATGTGGCAATGACTTTTTTCAAATATTAAGATTCACAATAGACGAAAATAAGATTTGTGTTGATATTACAAATCTATTCTTATAAAAATATATAGGGATCCCAGGAATTGACCAGTCCAAGAAGATACTTCTCAGATAAGCCGGGATCGTATTAAAATATATAGGGATCAAGGGAATTGACCAGTCCAAGAAGATATTTCTCAGATAAGCCGGGATCGTATTAAAATATATAGGATCGAGGGAATTGACCAGTCCAAGAAGATACTTCTCAGATAAGCCGGGATCGTATTAAAATATATAGGGATCGAGGGAATTGACCAGTCCAAGAAGATACTTCTCAGATAAGCCGGGATCGTATTAAAACATATAGGGATCCCGGGAAATAACCAATTCTATAATATAGTTTTCAGAAAAGCCGGGATCGTATTAGACGTACAGATAAAGAGTAAATTCTCATTCGGTCTATTGGCCATAGTCGGAAGTATCACTAGACACCTTCAATACACCAATGTTTATTAATACCATGGACGGTACGTTGTGGGTCCTTTACTTGGCATATTTATAAGAAAAATGAGGTCCGCTACAGTTCCTTTTCATTTTATTATTAAATCGTCAAAATATGCATTGATAAATAATTTGTTCGGCTTATAAAAATATTCATTTTAGACATTCATATCTGTTAATATGTGAAACATGTTATTTTATATACGATCCATGGATCTTGATTAATTGTTTATACATCTGTACTCTTTACCTTATGTTTTAAATTTGTATTCTTTTTTTTTTTGCAACGTGAAAGCCTTCTGGTATAGTATATATCATTAAAAAAACAACAACGTGATTGTTCGAGACATTTGTTAATATGCAGATAAATCAGCATTTTATATAGTATTTTACACGTCTTTTACTTAAAATAAGCATAGCAAGTCGGACTTGTATTTAAAATAATTTATAAATACTCAAGCATAACTGTCGCAGAAAACGTTGATTTTCCTACTTAGGTCAGGTATACGTACCTGCTTAGATATATAAGAGATCCGGGGACATCGTATTTAGAAAAGCCGGGATCATATCCCGAGAAATTTACCATTACCATCTTGCTTTCAGAAAAGCCGGGATCTATTAAATAGAACAGAGAATTGACCACCTGTCATCCATCTCAAAAGGTTTTTGGTTATCAATTATGTTAAGTATATCTTATGATCTTTTCTAAAAATAATATTTAAACACATGAACATAAAATTTAACCAATTATTGTATTAACACAAACTTTGTTATGTTCAATTAGGCATATAATTACAAGTATTGTGATTTCCGCATTTTAAGTTTGTTAATAAGTAGCTCTAAATACTTTTAAATCTTAAGTTAAATTAATTTGCCATTCATTACATACAATAAAAAATAAAAAGTTATCGTTTTATCGCCTTTCATTACGACAATAATCAACACAAATATAGTTTATTCGTTTTCCCTATATATCTAATACGATCCCGGATCCCGGGCGTCCCGGATCCCGGGATTTTCCCCCCACCGAAATTTCACGATCTAATGATTGGTCTAAGACCTTAAATATATTTCCTTTAAATTTATGTACAAGTAAAATGGTTTCCTGCGGTGAACATTTTAATGATATAATGATATTTCATTTAACTATTTTCAACATTTTTTTTTTTTGGGGGGGGGGGGGGATAAATAAACGTTTGTATCAGGAATATATTTGACAATTGAATAAACGATCACTATATATATAAGAAGGTCTTTGGAAACTGGTGACCGTTGAAGACCGGAGAATGTCGAACATAAAACAATTATTTCTTTTTAAGAAAATGTTTAAATAGGCCTACCATTTTATGAATAATTCCGAGCAAAAAATAAATAAAGTAAACACACAAGTTTACGCAGAAAATAACTCTATTTATTATGGCAGATGCCACTACGAATATTTTAATTTTGTAGATTTCCGGATTAAACAATTTATTGTTTGTAAAATTTGAGAAACATTAAAGAAACATTGATAATTTTCAAACACATCATTCAAGTTTTCCACCTTAAACGGTAAAATAATTATAGAAAATTAGAAATATCACGTAATAGTTTTTTGTTAGAGGTAAATCCGTAACGTACCGGCAAACGGTATTTAGCTAGGTTTTTGAAAAGGCCAATTAACCAATCATGTACAGTTTACATATCACATGCTCCTCCATGTACCAAAAACAGGTCACGTGCTCCTCCATGCCTCAAAAGCAAAACGCGTACCAATACCCTGCGGCCTCCAGACCGCAGGGAATTAGCACCGTGCGATTATAAAAATTAGTAAATGTCATAGTCATTGAGCCGACAAAAAAGAGGCTATTGTGCATATTTTGATTCCATTTCGTAATTACGAAATAATATTTCGTTTTTACGAATTATTATTTCGTAATTACGAAATAATATTTTGTAAAAACGAATAAATATTTCCTTTTTACGAATTAATATTTCGTTTTTACGAATTAACATTTCGTTTTTACGAATTGATATTTAGGAAATAGATATCAATTCTGAGTGCATTGCTGTAGAATAATGTACGGTTTGAGTTCAAATGCGTAGTAATATAATCACGAAGGCCGATAGGCCTGAGTGATTAATTACAAAGCATTTGAACGAATAACGTGCATTATTATACATTCTAACACGACCCGCATTTTTCCCTATTGAACATAGAAGAACCGAAAGTGTGTGTTATTATGCTATAAAATCACTGTTTGACGTTCTATATTTAGACATGTGACGTAATCATTATACACGTGACGTAACCACTAAAAATGTGACGCGTTGACAATAAGTACGGACTCAAATCAACCGCAATTTAGCTAATTATCATGTACGGACAGCATTTATTTGTTGATGTCTTGTTAGAATCGAAATAATATATCCAAATCGGTGATTTTATTGCTTGGTAACATCACTGTTTGTCGTTCGGATGCGCATCATTATAACACTCGGGCTACGCCCTCGTGATATAATTCCCTGCATCCGAACTCCAAACAGTGATGTTATTGAGCAATAAAATCACAGTTTGGGATATATTATTTCTTAAATAATGCACGAAGAATTAATATCTATTTCCATTCTAACACGTCAAGAAAAATTATAATTATTATTATAAAGTTGGACATTATGTTTGGTGGTTAAATTTGTTTTCGCCTCAGAGTTTCCAAACGAAACGTTCTTTGAAGGCTGCTCCAGTGGGTTGATAAAAACTGTCGTTAAATCTACCGTGTGTAGAAACATTTTCAGAATAACGAATTTTGAAAACGTTGATAAAACTTTGTTTGTTTATTTTATTTCACTCTATAACTTTTTAAGCGAAAAACAAATGATTACAATTGAAATAAATGTAAAACTTAACTCGTTTGCAACATTAAAATAGCGTACTTGATTTGATTGTTTTGCACGTGCTGTTTGGCGCTAAATTGTGACGTTACGTAAACAACACTTTACACGTCAGTACAGCGTTAACGACTGAATTAAAGATATTTGTGGTCTGATTCATTTTCTTAGACCATTTACTTTCATTCTAGATAGTTTTCACAACAAAATTTGACAAAAATTGTTTTTTATTTATCAGATTTTTTGTCGACAAAATGGCGCCCTCAATGTGAAAATACACAGGGAGATAATAAGAACGGCGTGTGCATTGTTACGAATTAATATTAGAATGAATTGGGCACGAATAGGTCCTTTTCCCAATCACAAGGAATGGGCCAGCTGGTCGTGGTCTACGCCGGTCTCATGGGTAGATTCGATTTCTACCAGTAGGTAAATATGTTACACCCCAGTTACACAGAGCCATCGGTGATTGATCGGTAGTTTTTTTTTGCCAATTATGGAGTGAACCGATGACAATGTATTTAAGATAGATAAATACAGAGTCCCTAAAGAAAGCCCAACACGGCAAAATTGAAAATGTTGCAGGCTCGGTTTGATTGAGCCTGTTCATGGACGGTACTGGAAAGTGCAAGTTACCGTCCACGCCCCCTAGCACCGGCTTAAGCAGAATTCAACATTTAAACGTGAAATAGTAAAATTTTGAATTTAGAAACATCCGCAGATGTGTTCATACGGCGGTTATCATGGAACCTTCAATGTGACATAGTAGTGCAATTCCATGAAAAGCGGCGTATGGTCCCCAAGTAATAAAAAGCGTGTGCCCTAAACGAGAAAACAATGGGCGGAACTAAATAAAATGTTATTTTGAAAGGGGATCAGAGGTTATAGGGCCTGCGTATCACAGATAAGACGTCAAAAGACAAATTTAAAAAGCAGGCAACATATCCTAAGGGTGATTCAACATTATTCAAGTAGGAATATTGGAACCACCCAACTAGAAAATGCCGAAAAGTTGAAACTAAAATTACCACAAGCACAACAATAATGTCGTGCTGAACGATCTTCAAGGATCGAAAATATAACATCATTGATTAAATGTACGGGGAGACTTTTTACAGCCGCCACACAGCACAAATAACACGGATGTGATCATAAGATAGATAAATACAGAATCCCTAAAGAAAGCCCAACACGGCAAAATTGAAAATGTTGCAGGCTCGGTTTGATTGAGCCTGTTCATGGACGGTACTGGAAAGTGCAAGTAACCGTCCACGCCCCCTAGCACCGGCTTAAGCAGAATTCAACATTTAAACATGAAATAGTAAAATTTTGAATTTAGAAACTTCCATAGATGTGTTCATACGGCGGTTATCATGGAACCTTCAATGTGACACAGTAGTGCCATCCCATGAAAAGCGGCGTAAGGTCCCCCAAGTAATAAAAAGCGTATAACCTAAACGAGAAAAAAATGGGCGGAACTAAATAAAATGGAATTTTCAAAGAGGATCAGAGGTTATGAAGCATGCGTATCACAGATTAGACGTCAAAAGACAAATTTAAAAAGCAGGAAACATATCTTAAGGGTGATTCAACATTATTCAAGTAGGAATATTTGAACCACCCAACTAGAAAATGCCGAAAAGTTGAAACTAAAATTACCACAAGCACAACAATAATGTCGTGCTGAACAATCTTCAAGGATCGAAAATATAACATCATTGATTAAATGTACGGGGAGACTTTTTACACCCGCCACACGGCACAAATAACACGGATGTGATCATAAGATAGATAAATACAGAATCCCTAAAGAAAGCCCAACACGGCAAAATTGAAAATGTTGCAGGCTCGGTTTGATTGAGCCTGTTCATGGACGGTACTGGAAAGTGCAAGTTACCGTCCACGCCCCCTACCACCGGCTTAAGCAGAATTCAACATTTAAACGTGAAATAGTAAAATTTTGAATTTAGAAACATCCGCAGATGTGTTCATACGGCGGTTATCATGGAACCTTCAATGTGACATAGTAGTGCCATTCCATGAAAAGCGGCGTATGGTCCCCAAGTAATAAAAAGCGTGTGCCCTAAACGAGAAAACAATGGGCGGAACTAAATAAAATGGAATTTTGAAAGGGGATCAGAGGTTATGAAGCCTGCGTATCACAGATAAGACGTCAAAAGACAAATTTAAAAAGCAGGCAACATATCCTAAGGGTGATTCAACATTATTCAAGTAGGAATATTGGAACCACCCAACTAGAAAATGCCGAAAGTTGAAACTAAAATTACCACAAGCACAACAATAATGTCGTGCTGAACGATCTTCAAGGATCGAAAATATAACATCATTGATTAAATGTACGGGGATACTTTTTACAGCCGCCACACAGCACAAATAACACGGATGTGATCATAAGATAGATAAATACAGAATCCCTGAAGAAAGTCCAACACGGCAAAATTGAAAATGTTGCAGGCTCGGTTTGATTGAGCCTGTTCATGGACGGTACTGGAAAGTGCAAGTTACCGTCCACGCCCCCTAGCACCGGCTTAAGCAGAATTCAACATTTAAACATGAAATAGTAAAATTTTGAATTTAGAAACATCCGCAGATGTGTTCATACGGCGGTTATCATGGAATCTTCAATGTGACATAGTAGTGCCATTCCATGAAATGCGGCTTATGGTCCCCAAGTAATAAAAAGCGTGTGCCCTAAACGAGAAAACAATGGGCGGAACTAAATAAAATGGAATTTTGAAAGGGGATCAGAGGTTATGAAGCCTGCGTATCACAGATAAGACGTCAAAAGACAAATTTAAAAAGCAGGCAACATATCCTAAGGGTGATTCAACATTATTCAAGTAGGAATATTGGAACCACCCAACTAGAAAATGCCGAAAAGTTGAAACTAAAATTACCACAAGCACAACAATAATGTCGTGCTGAACGATCTTCAAGGATCGAAAATATAACATCATTGATTAAATGTACGGGGAGACTTTTTACAGCCGCCACACAGCACAAATAACACGGATGTGATCATAAGATAGATAAATACAGAATCCCTAAAGAAAGCCCAACACGGCAAAATTGAAAATGTTGCAGGCTCGGTTTGATTGAGCCTGTTCATGGACGGTACTGGAAAGTGCAAGTTACCGTCCACGCCCCCTACCACCCGCTTAAGCAGAATTCAACATTTAAACGTGAAATAGTAAAATTTTGAATTTAGAAACATCCGCAGATGTGTTCATACGGCGGTTATCATGGAACCTTCAATGTGACATAGTAGTGCCATTCCATGAAAAGCGGCGTATGGTCCCCAAGTAATAAAAAGCGTGTGCCCTAAACGAGAAAACAATGGGCGGAACTAAATAAAATGGAATTTTGAAAGGGGATCAGAGGTTATGAAGCCTGCGTATCACAGATAAGACGTCAAAAGACAAATTTAAAAAGCAGGCAACATATCCTAAGGGTGATTCAACATTATTCAAGTAGGAATATTGGAACCACCCAACTAGAAAATGCCGAAAAGTTGAAACTAAAATTACCACAAGCACAACAATAATGTCGTGCTGAACGATCTTCAAGGATCGAAAATATAACATCATTGATTAAATGTACGGGGAGACTTTTTACAGCCGCCACACAGCACAAATAACACGGATGTGATCATAAGATAGATAAATACAGAATCCCTAAAGAAAGCCCAACACGGCAAAATTGAAAATGTTGCAGGCTCGGTTTGATTGAGCCTGTTCATGGACGGTACTGGAAAGTGCAAGTTACCGTCCACGCCCCCTATCACCGATATCACCGATATATAACATAACGATATAACACCGATATCAACTGCTGGTCACCTGTTTTCCACCTATCAACTGCTATTGGGGAAAAATAAGTTTTTTCGATGAAAAATTACCGGTTGGGATTTTTAAACATGTTTGAAATTCTCGATCGGTGAAAATATTGTACAAATAACTGACAGCAACCTATGTCACGAGATATGCAAGCTCTTAATCACCGATATCGCCTATCGGACATAGAAGACCAAATATGAATCACCGGCCATATCTGACGGAAATAGTTTAACCACTGACAACTAGCTATGAAACACCGATTAATCATGTCCGTCACTAGGAAGTTGTCAAGCTGTCTAAATATTATAAACATATGATAAATAAATCCTGAACTTTGACAGTATTGAAATAAATAATCAAAATCTAAAAAAAAAATGTAAAAAAGTAAAAATAATTTTATTGAAGTAAACCCACTGAAAGAACATTAGTATGCTATTAAAGTACTATATCGTACGATATTCTCATATTACGAGAAGGGTAGTACTCTTTTTTACAACTTCCTGTTTTTTTAAAATTCTTTATCGGACAATATATTTTCAAAAACAATAATTTCATTGAAGTAAACACACTGAAAGAACCTAAGTATGTTATTAAAATACTATACCGTACGATATTCTCATCTTACGGGAAGGGGAATATTTATTTTTTTCAAAATTCTTAACCGGAGAATATATTTTCAAAAATAATTTCATTGAAGTAAACAAACTGAAAGAACCTCAAAGGCACATTATTCCTCAGAAACCCATATTTATTTATTTATTTTTAAAAAATGTCAAACATGTGTTTAATAATTTTTTATTAATATATTTAGAGCATGTTAGACGTTTAACAGCTGAGGAAAGTAGCGCTAAATGTGCAGTAATGTGTCATAAAGTTACCAAATTGTAAACAAAATAGTATTTTGACATCCTTACAAAATACTAATTCACTATAATTTTACCATTTGCAAACAAAGCAAAAGAAGCAAAAATGGTTCAATTATATGGCAAATAAGTATTTTTTGTAACTGTAACAAGAACCAAAAATAAAACGTTTTTGAGAAATAAAAGTGATAGAATTTCTGAGGCAAAATGGGTCTTTAATATGTTTTTATATTAATATATCGTACAATCATCTCATCTTACGTATGAAAAGGGGAATACTCTTTTTTACAACTTGCTAATTTTCAAAATTCTTTGCTTGTGTAACATTACTTTCTATGAGAATAACTTGACTTATTTTAAAAGTGCAAGAGAGAGATTAATGACACTGAAAGACGATCTATGGAGTAGCTGACACGCAATGGAATGAGAAAAAAATGTTATAAATATACGGGGGTAAAAAGAGCTTTTTTATTGTGAGAAAAGAATATTTTATGTAAATTTAAAAATATGTTAATTTATTATAATTAGGTAAGGGCAAGTGTATATAGTTTATATCTGCATCTCGCATACTGTAAAATATTTTCTGTTTTCTTCAAAAAAGCTTTAAAACAACATCAATTTGCTTAAATAGTAATAGTGAAAATGAAGTTACAAACGGCATGGGTTTATAAAGATGTTTTTCTTTCTTTCTTTTTTACGACATTTTTTTTCTGGGACAACCCTCATTAATATCATAAAATACTTTTTGTTTCATACTATGAACATACAAGTTTCGTTTTCTGTATTAGCTTTATTTTGTTTTGTATTTAATGTTCCCTTTAAGTTGCACGTAAAACGTTATTCTAACACTATCGAAATTTTTTCTATGTAAACAAAGAAGGTCCGAAGCGTGCATTATTCTACAACAATGCACTCGCCGTTCTTATTATCTCCCTGTGTATTTTCACATTGAAGGCGCCATTTTGTTTGAAAAATCTGATAAATAAAAAAAAATTGTCGAATTTTGTTGAGAAAAGTATCTACAATGAAAGATAATTGTTTAACTAAGAAAATGAATCCGAACACCAATATCTTTAGTTCAGTCGTTAACGCTGTACAGACGTTTAAAGTGTTGTTTACGTGACGTTACAATGTAGCGCCAAACAGCACGTGCAAAACAATCAAATAAAGTACGCTATTTTAATGTCGCAAACGATTTTAAGTTTTACATTTATTTCACTTTAAAAAATTTGTATTTTGCTTGAAAAAATACAGAGTGAAATAAAATGAACAAACAAAGTTTTATCAACGTTTTCAAAATTCGTTATTCTCAAAATGTTTCTACACACGGTAGATTTAACAACAGATTTTTTCAACCCACTGGAAGAGCTTTTAAAGAACGTTTCTATTGGAAACTCTGAGGCGGAAACAAATTTAACCACCAAACATAAAGTCCAACTTTATAATAATGATTATATTTTTTCTTGACGTGTTAGAATGGAAATAGATATTAATTCTTCGTGCATTATTGTATAATTATGCACGATTTTCGTTCAAATGCTTTGTAATTAATCACTCAGGCCTATCGGCCTGAGTGATTATATGACTACGCAATTGAATTAAACCGTGCATTATTCTACGACAATTCACTCAGAATTGATATCTTTTTCCTAAGTAAAATTGTACAATATAGTAAAATTGTATGATTAAACTAACTTAAAATAAAGGACATTTATACTGTCAAATGAAAATACAGCAGTGATAATAGTTATGTACATTGCTGCATAAAACACTCACAGTATAAGTGTCACTGCTGTTTAATTGTCCTTTATTTTATCCGTTGTTGTTGTGTTTCTTATGGTCCTCAATGATAATTGTAATGTTGAACATTTACATCTTTATATTTTGAGTGTCTTCGTTATCTCCATTTAAAGAGTTTACTCGACATAATTTATTCAGGTAACAGTCAATTTCGTTGCCTACATTGATAAATTCTTGGATAATTGAAAATGTCATAATGTGTTAAAGGGGCTCCAAGTTTTCAAGTGACAAGTTTTTGACATTTAGGGACCGAATATTATATGTTATTTTGGTTTTGGAGTGATATATGTGGATATATTACCTGGCAAGATTTTATATCACCCGAGCCATTAGGCGAGGGTGATATAAAATCTTGCCATGTAATATATCCATATATATCACTCCAAAACCAAAATAACAATTTTATTACCCTTCCCATGCCGAGTAAGATTTTAAAATAAATCATTGCTGTTTCAATTGAAACGTCGAAATAAGATTCCCTTTAGGGTACCTCTTCACCACAACATGACGTCACATAAATACATGACGTATTTGCTTTCGTACCTAACGAATGTAAACAAGACAAAAGGGGTAGTCTGTCGAAGACACTTTTTGTAATTAATATTAAGCATTGGCGAAGCCATTTTTGTTTTCAATACTGATGAGAATATTCATCATTACTTTCTTTTGGTAAATATTTTTCATTTGACATTTAAAAAGTGCTTGTTTATCGGAATTTACACCGCGTAAAATCGAACCGTACGCGCATCGCCACAACGCATGTTGTTTACAACGTTGGGTACCAAACGGGTATATTTAGTGTGTATATTACCCGTCTGGCTCGGTAATATCAATTTCTTTCGACGGATCAATATCCAATCAAAAAGGTGGAAAAAATCTGGAAGGGTAATAAATATGTTTATGCCCCCCTTCGAAGAAGAGGGGGTAAATTGTTTTGTCGGTCTGTCCGTCGGTAGACCACATGGTTTCCCCTGTTGATTAGGTTCAAGGTCAAGGTCACAGGGGTCTTAAATGTCAGAACGGTTTCTGCTGATTATCTTGAAGTATTCATCACAAAGTCTTCATATTTCACATAGTGATTGGACATAACTAGTAGATGACCCCTATTGATTTTGGGTTCACAGGGGCTTTAAATGTCAGAATGGTTTTCGCTTATTATCTTGGTTGCAATTCATCACAAAGTATTCATCTTGACTTACATGTACCCATTTATGGCAAGTTTCTTTAACAAAATTACCAATAATGTGAGTCAAAGGCTAGAAAGGGGGCATATGTGTCGTTCGACATTTCTTGTGGTTTTTTTTAATTTTGCGTCACTTTATATAGGTTTGAACCAATAACTCGTGTACTCAATTTTATATCATTCGCTCTCTCCGCTTCCTAGGGATAATCAATTTTATTGCACTAATTGTCCAACGTTACAACGCTTTTCACTCAAATCGACTCAAAGACTGTATCGATCATCATTTTATTAACGAATATCAATATATATTATCTATAGTATAGTTTTCCATTTTAAGCGCATCTGTTGATTTATGAACCTCAAACTTTATGATTTAGAATATAAGACCTCAATGGAGTTCTTTTAGATGGACTCAACTCAAGTCTAAAAGCCTGAAACAAAATTTTTAATTTTCATACATAAATCAACAGGAGGCATTAAAAAGGAAGGTAATCAAGATATATACTTAGAAATAAAGAGAAATCATGTTGTGTGATTTTTTCAGCCCGATTTGAGTTGAAAGCATTGAAACGTTTTCATTAATCTTGGGTCATTTTTCACAATTAGAATAATTATTCTGGAAAAACGAAGTGTGCAAATGATCTGAAATTTCGCAAACAAGTTATAGGTCAATGCCTACATGAAACGGAACATTAATCTCTAAAAACTATTTCAAGTCCTGTCATGCAAAATAACATGTGTCCCTTTTAATCCTTATTTTTTGGAACCTTAAAATGAAACAATTATCAACTATAGCAGCATGTCAGACAGATCATTACATTGTCTTATAAAATAAAAAGATAACAGAAAGTTGGATCAAGATGATCAAAGATTGAATTTTAATTTGTAGTTGAAATAATGTGATCAAGACAAATAGGACAATTGGATCAAAAACCAACACACATTTAATACCAAGTCGTTTAACGAAGATATGCGTCGAAGGGGGAAGCGTATCAACAGCTCTGTCGGGAATTGATAACGTCATTTATAGCGCCTTGTATAACGTGACGTTCCGCGCTTACGTTAACGTCACTTCCGACTTAACATTGTATTGTTGTTTATACTATATATGAATGTTGATCAGTAAAGGTCGAACCTGGAAACTACAACGCATTTTGCCTAGTTAATATACATCCCCACATTGTTGGTGCCGTGAGAAATTCTACAATCACAATGAATTTACAGAAGCTTATTTCTACTAGAGAGGGCCAGCGACGTCTTATTTCTAGACAACTGGAGAAATTTAACGACGAGTTGTCACTTTCGGAGAAGTCAGCCCTGCTCGAAATCATGGAAGAAAAAGCCGAGATTATCAAGAACCTCAACGATAAGATTGTTAATCATGCAGATATTGACGATTTGGAAACAGAATTGGTAGAGAGTGACGAATATTCAATTGATCTACGTTTGAAACTACGAAAACTGAAGGAAGATATTACCAAATCTAATAACACTGGCTGCGGCAGCGTGATCCGTAATTCACAGGACATTAACGGTAGTGCTAGAACTTTATCAAATGAGAACTTTTCTAATCATAGCCACAGAGTGTCGTCTGAAAATTCATCTTTTCACAGACTACCTAAACTGAGTTTGCCTACGTTTGATGGAGATGTTGAAAAATGGCAGTCATTCTGGGACTCGTATGAGGCTGCTGTACATTTGAACCAAACCCTATCTGATGTCCAAAAGTTCAACTATTTACGTTCCTTACTACAAGACACTGCATATACCGCCATAGCAGGTTTTCCATTAACTAACGGAAATTACCAGAATGCAATAAATTTGTTACAAGAACGATTCGGACAGTCTCATAAAATAATAGATAGTTACATGCAGTCGCTTTTAGATTTACCAATACCAGACAACAGTGTAACGAGTCTACGCAGGTTTCACGACAAAATGGAAAACTACATCCGGGGTTTAGAGTCTTTAGGTGAGAGTCAGGGTTCCTATGGTGATTTATTGATACCCATAATCATGAAAAAACTTCCCTCCGAAGTACGACGAAATTTAGCTCGAGAACACGGAAATGTACGATGGCACATACACGATTTGAGAACTTCTATCGCCAGAGAAATAAACCTCCTAGAAATGGGCATAACTGACGAAATAAGAGAATCACACTTGCCGACGGCATCATTATTTACCGGAACCGGTAAGAAAAAATACACATCTAAGAAATTTTCGCACACAAGAGATAATGACAAGGGTAAGAAATTATGTTTGTTCTGTGAAGGTGACCACAAGTCGCTTGATTGTGAAAAAGTTAAAACACGTGAAGAAAAACTAACTATCATTAAATCTAAACGTATGTGTTATAATTGCCTGGGAAAACACCAAGTTTCAGAGTGTCGTTCTAAGTTTCGTTGCAAGAAATGCCAGCGAAAGCACCATTCTAGTATTTGTGACCAACCATCTAATTTCGATTTGAATCCACATGCAACATCATTTATAAGCTCTACTTCCGGTCAAACAGGAAATGCAGGAACTGCTATTCTTCATTCAACTACGCATCAAAGATCGAACATTCTACTCAAGACTGCTATCGCTCAAGTAAGTTCCCAAGACCATACCATAACTAATACAAACATATTATTTGACGAAGGTGCTCAAAGGTCATTTATTACGGAAGAGCTTGCTGAGAAACTGAAATTAAAGCCCAACGGTTCGGACACTATATCATTAGCATCTTTTGGTGGCAAATCAGAACAGTGTCGTCATATACCAACAGGCAGAGTGTTTCTACACGTCGAACATAGAGAGATAATACCACTTGACGTACTTATTGTACCAACCATTGCTGTACCATTACCTAACTTGCAGAGAAATGTGAAATGTCTGAAATATATCGAAGGTCTTAAACTTGCACATCCTATTACGGACATTGACGACGATTTCGAGATATCACTCTTGATTGGAGCCGACTATTTTTTAGCAAATCGTGCAGAATAAGTTTGTTAGGGTTAGGGGCAACGGACCTACGGCAGTGAAATCAAAGCTCGGTTATTTACTGTCAGGACCTCTTCCGGAAGTTAAAAATGCGTCGTCTGTTAGCTATATGTTTAATGTTGTAACAGCGCCACCTAATGCCACAGATCTTGAAAGATTCTGGAAGTTAGAATCTATGGGAATATTAGAAGATGATACTGAGAAATCTACTTCCGGTATACTTAACGAGTATAAAGAAAACTGTATCAAGTACAAAGATGGACGTTATGTTGCAAAACTGCCCTGGAAAGAAGATCATTCCGTACTTCCTACAAATTACGAAATTTGCAGAAAGCGTACAGAAAACACAATTAAACGACTTTCAATAGAAACGGATATACTAAAAAACTATGGACAAATCATAGAAGATCAGTTAAAACGCGGTTTTATTGAAAAGTGTGATGCAAATGTTACCACATCAAACCCTGTACATTATATTCCACATCATTATGTAAAGAAGGACTCGAACACGACACCTATCCGCATCGTGTATAACTGCAGTTGTAAGTCACGTGACCAGCCTAGTCTGAACGATTGCTTGATGTCTACACCACCTGAACTGAATGATTTAACTGGTATTCTTATTCGTTTTCGAATGAATAAATACGCCATAGCAACCGATATTGATAAAGCTTTCCTCAACATTACTCTTGACGAGAACGACCGAGATGTGACGCGATTTCTATGGCTCAGTGATCCTAGTAACCCCAACAGCGAATTCCGAGCAGTCCTTTTTGGGGCTACATCGTCCCCTTTTATTCTCTGCGCAACTATACTTAAGCACCTTGAACTTAACAACGACAAGAAAGCTAGCAAATACCTACGTCAAGATCTATACGTTGATAACGTGATATCAAGTTTCCAACAGGAAGAACAACTTCTACACCGAGTCTCGTGAGCTAATGTCATCTGCAGGTTTTAACCTTAGGTCCTGGAGTTCAAATAGTAAAATGCTTCAAAAACAAGCAATCAACGATTCAGTAATAGATAATGCACAAACTCCTAAGATACTTGGAATGAAATGGGACACAAATAGTGACGTTTTACTGTATCCGGTCAGAAATATACCAAATACCCAGATTGTAACAAAGAGAGAAATATTGCAGCATACATCTCGAATCTATGATCCCTTGGGTTTACTAAGTCCAGTTACCATCAGAGCTAAATTACTTCTACAGGAGTTATGGCAACAGAAGTTTGAATGCCATTACCTGATAGTATTCAAGAAAAATGGCGTAGTTTAATAACAGATTTGAATTCCGTGACAAAACTACGTTTCCTAGATACTACTTCGAAAATACATTAAACGCATCAAGAAACACGTGCATTCACATATTCTGCGACGCTAGCTTGGTATCGTATGGTGTAACGGCTTACATCTGTAGAGACAACCAATCTACTCTTGTAATGGCTAAAACTTGGGTTGCTCCATTGAAAAAGTTAACATTACCTAGGTTAGAGCTAATGGCGGCAGTAATTGGATCCCTACTATGTAAACACCTGCAGCAAAACACCAGCATAACACAGATATACCTTTGGTCAGATAGCCAGATTGTGCTTTCTTGGCTTCAGACGCCTAAAACCCTTCCACGATTTGTAAGGAACAGAGTGATTGAAATCCACGCGCTGTCCGAAAACCGGAAATGGAATTATTGTCCGACGAAAGAAAACCCTGCCGATTTACTTACGAGGGGTATCTCTGTGACTCACTTCAAGAACAGTAATCTATGGTTTCATGGACCTACATGGCTTACCACACCTGACAGTTGGCCAGTTTGGCAAGAAAAAGATATTTACGTTACCATGACAACGTTTATTGACCCAGCAACCAAGCCAAAAGATACAATTTTACCATTAAGCAATATCAGTTTCATAGACATGTCAAGATTCAGTTCTTTAAGAAAGCTGCTCAGGGTTACAGCTTATGTCCTGCGTTTTATATTCAAGTGTCGAGACGGGAGTCATACTGGAAGATTAGACTTTTTAACTACAGACGAACTACGCAGAGCTGAGGAGATGTGCATACGATGTTGCCAGATGTCCAAATATCAAGCAGAAATAGAAGATACAAAATCAAAAAGAAACAAATTTCCATTATGTAGACAACTTCAGTTATTCTTAGACAATGGCATATTAAAGTGCCGTGGTCGTATCCACAATGCTCCATTAGACGAGCTGACAAAATGCCCGTACCTACTACCAGCTAAGCATCCTTTTACAAAGTTAGTTGTCAACGACGCACATTCCAGATTATTGCATGCCGGCGTTAGTTCAACTATTACGTTCTTAAGACAGATGTACTGGATTCCTTCGATTCGTCAAACTGTAAAAAACATATTACGTAAATGTACATGTTGTGTAAAGGTTATTGGGAAACCCTACTCAGCACCTGACCCACCTCCATTACCAAAGTGTAGAGTTTCTGACGTCAAACCCTTTACTTATACAAGAGTAGACTTCTCTGGAGCATTACTGGTTCGGGATAGTAACAAAAGAGACATAAAAGCTTACTTCTGCTTGTTTACATGTGCTTCTACGAGAGCAGTTCACCTAGAACTTGTTTCAAACCTATCAGCAGAATCATACCTACAAGCTTTCCGACGTTTCTGTAGCAGAAAATCTGTCCCTTACGTCATGATGTCAGACAACGCTAACACCTTCATATCAGCCTCAAAACAATTAAGAGATTTGTTTCACTCACTCACAGTTAGAGAAGAACTCAACAACAGAGGAATTGAGTGGAAGATGATACCTAAACGCGCCCCTTGGTTTGGTGGAATGTGGGAACGTCTCATAGGTCTGACGAAAACAACTATAAAGATAGTGCTAGGACGTTCCTATGTTACCTACGAAACGTTACAGACTGTAATCACAGAAATCGAGGCAATGATTAACGATAGGCCGTTGACATATGTTTGTTCTGGTAATTCAGATGAACCGGAAGTACTTACACCATCACACTTACTTTATGGCAGACGAATAACCAAACTCCCTTATGAAGATGTCCTTTCATGTACATTCCCTACGCCAAGTGACCGATCGTCAGTTATCAAACAAGCTACGATACAAACGAAGTTAATTAACCACTTCCGGGATAGATGGCGTCACGAATACCTGACAGCTTTACGAGAACGTTATCAGACTACTGGCAAAAATGACCAGACGATATCCGTTGGAGACGTTGTATTAGTCCACCACGATGTTCCCCGCTTATTATGGAAACTTGCTGTGGTTGAAGAACTCGTGCCAGGAAAAGATGGACTTATTCGAAGTGCTAAAATTCGAACTCAAAATGGACTCACAAATCGCGCAATTGTAAAACTTTACCCCCTCGAAATGTATTAATTCAAAATTTTAAAGGAAAGGTGATACATGAATAAGAGACTGTATTCAATATTTATGACACTGTTTCTTAATTAATAATACTTTATATGAGGTACTATAGCAACTGTAGTGTTCAAATAATGGATTTATTACTAAACTTTAAATAACATTTCGCGCCCCGAGTATGTCGGGAATTGATAACGTCATTTATAGCGCCTTGTATAACGTGACGTTCCGCGCTTACGTTAACGTCACTTCCGACTTAACATTGTATTGTTGTTTATACTATATATGAATGTTGATCAGTAAAGGTCGAACCTGGAAACTACAACGCATTTTGCCTAGTTAATATACATCCCCACAAGCTCTACCCACTGTTATATAATATTGCTAAATTATTATTGCGTACCTGAACGTATTGACATTACGCCGCCTGTCAATCAAACTGGCAGGGGTCACAGAGATAAGCCAATCATCGATCGTTATCAGTTCAACGCTAAGATGCCTGCGAAGTCCGCAATTTCCCTTAGACAAGCTACTTGTCTAAGACAATGATGCAGAAGTAATTTAGATTGAAATTATTTTAATTTTTTGTAAATTTAAAGCCTTTTTATCAATATATTAACTTATATTAAGTCTCCAAATATACTGACATAATTGACAGATCGAAAAAGTTAGTTTATTATACAAAATGTCAATAATTTTCTACATATGGAAATAATAAGTACGAAATATTTATCATGGCTATAACACAATGTATTAAAAAATGAAAAGGTTTAAACAAACTTTTTTATTTCCATTCTATCAATATTTCATAATGACATTACATATTATAAGGTTCCAAAATATCCAGAACGTATAGCGTCAATAATAACACAGATGTAAAAAATCCATATATAATGAGTAAATACAATAAAAAATTGGGTGAAATTTTCCAACCTGAATATTTCTACTCGTATTAAAGATCAATAAATTAACATTAAATATTCATATAGATCTGCATAATACAAAACTAATACCAATAAATCATGTCTGATCAGATGTATGTGAAGCTTATTTTAAAGAGAATAACGTTGTATTTTGTCGTGAATCATATCAAATATATGACAATACATAATCGCATATCTGACATAAAAAGTTAGCAAGAGCATGCAATTTTCTGAATCAATTTTAAAACAAATTAATGTATTATCTAAACTGAATTTCGCACATAAAACCCGAAAATGATTTTAAATTTATTTGTGTCACCAAATAAACTTTACTGTTTATGTTTCGCTACTTCAATTTCAAAATAAAACGATCATAACATTATCATATACTTTTCTACATATTTGAACTCTTTGAATTTGTAAAATATAATGATATTTTGTCAGTTTTAGATTTTCATTGAAGTCAACAAGGAATAACCCGATCTTTCAAAACGTTTTATGCGTTTAATACCTGAGTGCGGATATTTTTTCTTTCTATCATTGTTTATGTTTTAACGAAATCTTGCAATGTTCTATCCTGCCATATAAGTTTGTGTAAATATCATTTGTTATCTAGGGAGAGGAACTTTATAAGTTTTCTTTCGTTCTAATCCCTTTCAATATTATGTAACATTTATATACATATACATGTAAAATGTAATATACGTAAAATAATGAAATAAATATGTGTACTGTAAACTGATGCAGATCATTTATTTTTTTTACTTTTTAAAATACCATAATACATTTATACATTGAATAATATATCTACTATTCAATAAAACGATTAAAAACATCAACAATTTATATACATGTACACAAAAATTATATAAGGTAAATTCATTGGTAACATTAGTGGCATAACAGTTTTGCGAATACATCGGTACCGTATTTTGTCTAAGGTTCTTACTGACCAGGTCACGTAAATCACCGGGCGGAGCGCGTAATGTTAATTCTATACTTACAAACATATTTCATAAACTGAATGTTTCTGATGAAAATGCAGCAAATACCACTAATTATACCATAATCTAAAATGAAGATTTAAGTCAGAACAGGAACGCCGATGCACGTGTCTGTATTTAGCCCACTTTGGATAATGAGTGTGTATTTGGCACAGCAGAAATGTAAAACGCCGTCTAAGGTCATAATCGCTCGCTTTCTTAAATAAAAAAATGTAAATTATGAAGTTTTTAATAATGGTCGTACAATTAAGTAAGGTTTTGTTACGTTTAACCGATCAAGTTACAGACACGACGATGGGAATTGCGACGCTGGAAGTGAAAAACATAATACGATACCGATATTTTGACTTCCTGGTGTCAGCCACATCATAAATTACAACCAAAATCCCCGGCCTATAGAAATTTTATTAACGTAAGCTTATTATGAATAAGGGGCGATCAAAATGTATGTGGAAACGTGTAATTGTTTGCTAAGTTATTGACCCATGGTCTCAACGTAAGACAAGACAAATTCCGACAGTAATCTCTCAAACTGTTGACTAACTCTAAGAAAGAAATATATGATTAACATTATATAAATAACACACGGGTTTGTGGGTAACAGTAAATATATCATCCCGAGGAAAATACTGTTACCCGAGGCGTATATCATCCCGAGGAAATTACTGTACGCCTCGGGTAACAGTATTTTCCTCGGGATGATATTTTTACTGTTACTCACAAACCCATGTGTTATTTATTTTATTACCCCGAACAAAAAAACTGTGATGATCTGAAATTGTTAACTAAATCTAACTGTAACAAAAATAAACCAAGAGTAACAATAACTAAACTGTCCTTACCTTTTAAGTTTTAAGTGTACTTTAGGCCTACTTGAGAAGTTTCCTTTTTCTTTTATTCTTTAGGCAAGTGATGATATCTACAAATCATAAACATACAATAAGCTAGGTTTTATTTAGAAAACAAAACACTAACCCATTTACACGGTTATGATCTGTGAAATCTGATCCATCTGTTTCCAGAATATTCTTCGCATGGTTTTTGACAAAGTGCATTTAGAAAATAACGATGATATCCTACAGATGCTAGATGTCTGTCCACCAACTCTATCTGTAACGTTTCACTGGTTAAAATTGTTAAATAATCCTTTGTTGCATGCTTTAATCGTCTGCATGTTCCAGTTTGACACATGATTATTCACATTACAATTACTTCCGTTGAAAACGGATGTTTCCTTTGTACTATTCAACAAAAAGATATTTTATACGCGAAAGTAACTCTGGGGTGCAAAGAACTAAATTTTATGAGAGTAATAGTTACTTCGGCGATGCCCTATCTTCGAAAATAAGAATGAATCGAGAAAAAAATGGCGGCCATTTTATTTCATTTAGAAAAAAAAACACGTGACCAGAATTTATACTGTTAAAAAATGCTGTTACTTATGTTACAGTACAAAATTCTTAGTCACGTGGAACACTTGCATTAACAGTAAGAATAACTCCCAAATGCCTCTGGAAAATTAACATTACGAAAAAAGTGAGGGGTAATAAATAAGTATGACAAAACAAAACTCGAGTCAGAAACGAAAGTATAGTGAACCCATGGTTACCAATGATTGCTTAAATCAAATGAAAATTATACCAGCCGTAACGATCAGTATCGCCAGCCTTGAAAGTCAACCTGACTTATTATGGTGTTATCATTCTTCACAAGTCAAGAAGAGTAGAAACACGTTTGCGAATTTAACTTATTTCTAAATAACAATATTTTCATGTTAAACTATTCGACGTTTTCATGTTAAACTATTCGGCTGTATGAGTCATGTAAGGTAAATTGCATTAAGCACTGTTATACAGGAACAAGTTCTTGCAACAGTTTCAATTATGGTGTGTCAGGGGGACATTCGAAGTATCTAAGTATAACATCGTCGTCTGTTTGTCGTAAAACGTCTTTCCATACGTCCATACGCAAAATAAGCAGCATGACATGCATGTTGTGTTTATGGTAATCTGGATTCTCTTAATTTTAATGTTATTTATATTCCAATTACCAATGCTTCATAATTGAAACTATAGCAGTCTCTGAATGTCTCTAAATGTCCGGTAATACCATATTGCAACGTTTGAATTAAAGATTTGAAAACGGAGAAATATTCGCAGATTTGTTCACACGAGTCGACATAAATCATTTTGTTGGCATCAACCTTGAAAATGTTTTTTATTAGACGAGTACTTTTCTAAAGGTGTGTAATTTTGTAATCAAATGTGTAAATTGAGCAAAGTATGATAAATGCTTGTATGAAATTAATCTCGACTCAGTAGAATTATCATGAATATCATGTGTTAGGAAAAGAAATAGGAAGCATCTTACCGCGATATTTTTCACCAACCCTCGTACATTCAGCAGTATAAAAGAGGTAGACCTGGAGGGAAAGGGACATTTCCTTCTCTTGATGCTTCTTATATATTTGTATGATATACAAACTTCTGAAAATGTGTGCGCTAGATAGAGCTTATATCTGAGTACCGCGTGACAGCCGTAAGGTATGTTTTATTTATTTAAAATTTCGAAAATATTAGTGGTACATGTATTATGAATTTAAGAATTTTTAACCGATAAATCAATTTAATTTATACGCGTTGAAGAAAAACATCTTACGCTTTCATTTCAAATATAGTCTACAAGTTTGAAACTTTAAACAGATCTTATGAATGCATAAAGTACGTTTTAAGTTTAGATATAATTGAATTCTTTTTTTACATTCAATTTATTCATTCAAAAAAGCAGATTTTATCTTTTAAGGAGATCTTTCTTTTTTTCTTTTTTTTTGTTTAATATTGTTTACTGATTTATCCGTGAAAATTATATTTGATAATTTTTTACTGTGAAAATTATCAAAATATAATTTCACACTGACTACTTTTTAAAGATTTACCCAATGTGGTACCTTACTTTTATTTTCGCTTACAAATCCGACAAAACCAAGTCTGTTATTTTCATATTTACAAAAATGTCTGAACAAATTAAACCGATATCAGGGGGTCGAACGTATAGCGGTGCGATACTCATTTAAGCGAGGGGAAATCATGTGATACGGAGTATTGGCGGATTTATTCGTGTAAACACACGTCAGAGTGAGTGTATTTTATTAATTATTTCATAAATCTTCGATTACAATTGCATATTTTGTATTGAAGTTGTGAATAGAGGACCGATATACATTTCATCAAAATTACAGAGGCTTAAATTCATACTTAAAAAACGTTATTGAAGGTAAACTGACGGCAACTGATTATGTGTCGGTGAATAAAATCGCTTAAAGCAAGTTTATATTTAATTTAAAATAGTTAATTTCTTTTTCTTCTTTATTCTGTAAGGGTAGTCATAATTCATTTGCATAGCAAGTACCTTTGTGCTCCCATATACATAGAAGCTTAGTGGTCAAAATATTTAAGTGTACGCTGGGTTTTGGTGCGATAAAATAACTGTACAGTGTTAAAGGTTCGATATTTGTTCTTTTTCACATGTGTTGTACATGTTTTCCTATGATTACAATAAGAGATCTACCATATATGTGTCCCTTTCCGGATTTCTGAAAAAAAAAACGTTTTGATATCTTCTTCTTTCCTGAAGGATTTACTTCAAATTAAAGTTTCGTATCACTATCTACATAAGTGTTACTATTTGAACTAAATTTTATTAGTTAGATTTCAACGTGTGATAATTAGGAGTTGGAAAAAGTAACCTGTTCTCTTAAATCTTAGATAACTATATTTCTTATCATATTTCTATTTTAAACAACGTTCATAGTTACTTATCTTCATCCCAAAATTGTGTCGCCATTTTCAACAATAAGAGTCTTGTTTTTGTACAGTATCTTGTTTGTGATTAATTACTCATTTTTGATCAAAGAATTTGTGTTAAGTTCTTTTTTTGTCGTCTAATTGATTACTGAAGAATCTATGCAATTTAATATTGAAATTTATTTGCCACTTTCGTTCAGCTATGATATGTTTGTCATTTGATTTTGCTCTTGATATTGATTAGGCAATACTGTATTCCTAGAAATTATTTCGAGCTTATTTAATTAGCGCTTTTCGTGCTGAATATATTTCCGCGAATGTTGGTATCCGCGAAAAAGTTGCATGTAACAAATTCGCGAAAATTTGTAGCTTATAATTTTTACAGCGCACATCATTCACATAAAAGGCAACATGCAAGTTCAAAATGTTATTCAACTCCAACTTGCCACTAAGGCAAGAAAATACAGCAGTTCACACACATTTAGAAAGACATAAGCTTGCGTAAGAGATCAACAGAAGCATGTTAAAGGACTCTTTAGGAACCTTAACAGTAGTAAAACAGTATATGCTATCATTCCTTATATCATGTTGTACATTTCATTATGCAACTTTTATATGTTAATATATACATTGTTTAGGTTTTTTTATTTAAAAAGTAGGAAAGGTAGAAATACTGATAACAAAAACAACAACAGTAGGAGTATGGCAAAGAAGTAGGAAATTAGGCAAAAGTATGACTTATTTCAAGCCTGTATACTAAAACTGCTACAATGGCTTTCATCTTTGACCTAAAATGACATTTAATAAAAAAGGAGTGATCATATAAGCTATTGTCAATGTTTTTTTTTAATTTTCTAAAAAAATAATATATAAATAAAACAAAAAACACTGTCCATGAGTTAACTTATTTAATTATTTGCCAACCGGTTTCTCTTATGATCATCAGGGCAAATATATATATATATATATATATATATATATATATATATATATATATATATATATATATATATATATATATATATATATATATATATATATATATATATATATATATATATATATATATATATATATATATATATATATATATATATATATATATACAATATCTAATCCATAGAGGAAATCAAACTAGTATATTTTAATAAATTTTTTAGTCACATTGCAAGAAAATCCAAAAAAAAAAACACATCAACACAATTTATTACATGTACTACTCAATGTATTGAATGAACATTAGAACGGATGGGAGGCGTTTTTTTTCGACCAGTGCATGTAATTAATAGTAGATCCACTTCTCATATGTTGCTGTTTTAATTAAAGTTATTCTTTCTTTGACAACATAAATATATAATTAATAATAGAAAAACATATTATTAAATGATAAAACCTTTACTGAATAAATGGAATAAACAAAACGAGTATTATCGTTACTATTGGTTATTTGATAAAATTCAAAGTTTCTGTGCAATAACTTATCTAATTTTAATATTTAACCTTTGCGTGATGAAAATATTAAAATTAACTACAGTCGACATTGTATTAAGAGACCAGTCAAGGGACTGACAAAAAGTGGTCTCTTAATAAAGCGGTCTCTCAATAGAATTCTGGAAAATTCGATACTTTTTTATTTTACAAGTCATAGATATGATAACATCTTTTTTATAAAAACAAAAACTATACAATATTATATATGTATTACATCTTCATAATTACATTTATGCCTTTCTTTTAAAAAAGTCATCAATATGTGTTTGTTTTTTAGTAGAAATTTGTGTACAAATGTGATCTACGCTCATAATACTATCAACAGGTCATTTTGACCTTGAAACAGAGCATGTTGTCATATATTGTTAATATGTTCATACACATCTCCTGCTGAACATACTTTCAAATCATCAGCAAGAGCTCCAGATAATTTTTCATGGAATGACTTTTAAACTTCTTGCTTTTCAGCAATTAGTTTTTCAAAAAATTTAGGTTTTAGAGATCTTAGATTATTTTGTCGAAGGGTCATATTTAATTGGGTATTACATGTATTTTATAAAGCATCAGATCGATGAGCACCTACACCATCAGCAAGCTCGGTTCTTTAATGTTTAGTCCACTACGTTTCATGATTTTATTTCGACTCTACAAACGATGACATTTGCTATTTACTCAGACTCAATTCCATTCACGATTTCCTCATTCAATTTATCCGGTATTATTAGTTGTCTGTCATTTTTCGCTCGTTCCGACGTCATTTTCGATTTGATTTTCTGGAAGGGAAGTCACTTGAGCACATGACAAAACTTTGGAAAACTGTGCCATTGCGGTGTTGTGATACGTTATTGCTCTGACAAAATATGTCACAATAAATATTAAGATCGTAAAACTGTTTTTGAAACGATTGCAATTGTTATTCAATTCGTTTTTAAACGGCAATTAATTGTGACGGTCTAATTGACGGCCGTTTAATAGATACTTTAAGACCAATGACCATGAAAAATATTTGTTTGTTTGCTTGTAAACATCAAACCTACTCGCTAATTACACAGGTGAGAATGCCCGTAGGGACGATTGTTTGTCACGGCCGTTTAATAGATACTTTAACACTGAATTTTGTACATTTGGGCCGACTCTTAGTGGCCGCTGGCCGTGATATAAAATCGTCGTTTAATGGAATTAACTTATATAGTAAAACTCATCGGGAGGGATTTTATGCGGCCACTTAATAAAAAAGTCGCTAAATAAAGGTGGACGCAAGTACGATGCCGACTGTATATCATAGTAGATCTATTATACATTAATTGAAACTACTTTTTAATTTACACTGTGATTTACACAAATGATTAACATACAAACACAAAGCTTAATATTTCATCAATATTGAATAAGAATGTACTGTAATGAGGAACTCCCCGTCACCACAGAAAAACACACCAAAATTTGTGCATACAGTTGGTTTCTCGGGCCAAATATTAGTTGTATAGTAAGAAAGCTGGAAATATTATATATATTTTCGGATAGATATGGAAAACTACTCTTTTATATTGTTTTGTTATCAAAAATAAATAATGTTAGGACTTAAACTAACTGAATATCTAGTTTTAAAAGTACTGATACATGATTTGTTTGCATGTGTATATCAGGTCGACGGTTGAATTTGCAGCAACAAATACCTCAATAACTTCCTAAATACTATAAAATTAAGTATTTTGTTTTGACGATCACGCACAATTATTAGTTCTGATCAGCATGCACAATGCTATTCTTCAAGAAATTACAGTATACAACAAATATATGGAAACAAACATGCGCATACCCTCTTTTGTTTTCGTCTTCGTCGGCCATTAGTCAGTATCGCATGGCTTCACCTCGCTTGAAAGAGTATCGCACCGCTATACGTTCGACCCCATTGGACTTATTGTTAAAGTTGATAAGACTGCTACAATGGTTTTCAATACTGGCAACAGGAATGATACGATAATGTTGAGTTCTTAATATAATTATGAAAAACTTAAGGTTCTACAAACATTTAGTTATCTAGGTTTCGGCTTTCGGCTGAAGGTTCCATACATGGAACAGATTGATTAACAAGTTGTTGTTTTTTTGTTGTTGTTTTTTGTTAGTTTGTTTGTTGTTTTTTTTTTTTTTGTTTTTTTTGTTGTTTTTTTTCCCAAAAAAACAGGGGTCTAATGTCCTGTTTGCCTTTTCCCCTCATTTTTAACATGAAGACTGAGTACTCGAGTAAAAACTTTGACGTAAGAAACCGTTCTATTTATAAGTAGGCGTTAACTTAAGTGTACCATGTATCACTGAATGTTGTCTAATCTAACACCGAATTTGTGCTGATTCTCATAAATGTTGGAGACTTTTTGGATGTGTTGTAGGGTTCCTCTTTCATAATAAAGGAGGGGCTGTTTCGGCCTATAATGGCACGAAGACAAATAAAACAATTTACTAAGGTAGAAAGAAAAAGCAACACAGCTACTTCGTGGCGCAAACCAATGAAAGTATATTCAATGTGCGCATGCGTGCCTTCCAATTCGGGTGAGTAAATGTTAGGAGGTCCGTCCAGAAGAAAAAAGTTGTTATGAATTATAGAATGACATTAAGTGTCACATGTTGCAATGAATGAAAAGGATGAATGAAAATGAGAAAAATATGGGAAAATGAATAGGACAAATATATACGACATGTACATTATATGATATAACAAAAATGGCAAACGTACAGGGGGTATTTAACGACACAATATATAAGACATACATACAAACAATAAATTATACATGTCGGTATATTAGACTCGTGACAGATGTTACTTAGGGACATTTTAAAAATTATTTTTAACACGTATTAATACCTTTGTAACTTAAGATTATACTTATAGTTCATATAAATAAACGGTCAATTTATTAGATGACGCTTTTGTGACGGCGGTTATGTTTATATGTAACTCGTTATCGTAGTTTCTAAGCATACAAAGCCTTGCGCCAACAAAGGCCCAGTCAGGACTCAAATGATTTTAAATTAATTTCAAATGAAGATTTAAAAGTCACAATTAAGCTTACCTTCCAACTGAAATTCCATATCTTGAAAGCAGTCGACGTGACATAGAACGACACCCAAGATTAAGTCCTCTTCCTTGTAACTTCCAACTGGAGATTATGACAGATAAAGAGTAACAATGACATAAATGTGATATATCAATTATACCTACCATGTGTTAGGATCAGATCGGAATATCCGTCCCGAAGGGACACCGCTTATTGGGCAGTAACGAGGCTTGCCGAGTTACCGCCAATGGGCAGGTTGCCCAGGTTGGAAGTTATAATATGCGCGAATTTGACGTTGTTGTATGGCTGGCGACTTATCTGGCACCCTCCATGCCAGATGAAATTTGCAGCATAGGTACAACTAAAGAAAACGCCAGTCTGCAAAGCAAGAAAAAATATATCACAAAACCAAACCCCAAAACAAAACACCGTTACATTTCTCCTTCAAGCTACTCAATCAAAAGAAAACACGCATTCACAAAAATATAAGAGCAGGTATAAGGACCGATATTTGATAATTATATAAACCAGACCGCTAATGGATTACAGTAAGGATTTTTGCCCTTGTTTTTAATTTTCATGTGCTATTTTGCACATTCAAAATAGCATTTTACACCACTTTAACGAACAAAATGGACTCAAAGAAATGCTGATGTTTAATTTTATTTAATGTTTTCTTCTTGTAAAATGTTCACGTTATTTTTTTATTAACTAATTAACTTATTCCCAAGAAACAGTATAGTTAACAGTAACTTGTGTAACCGACAAGAGTCTAAACAGTTGCTTTTACTGTCATCTTAAGCTTTTAAATAGATAAAGAAAGAATGTATACTATTCTTCAATCTGGCAGAAGTTCAACGATTGTATTCTTTTCAAACCTAATTTCTTTAAGTGTCCTTTAATGAAAACTGAAACAAAATGTCGTACTATCTGTAATGAAAATACATTTCATTTCTGTATTACGAAAGAATTTCAAATTTGCCACAAGACATGATCGTTCAATATGTACGCAGAAGACAAACAAGTGGCGTACACACGCCAAATCCTATGTGGGTCTTTTCGGATAAAGCTGCCTGCGACAGATCTGTGGTAATCGTTTATCGTTATTTTATTGTCGTTTGCATTATTACACGGTTACCATCATGTAATTGATCACCTTGTTCAAAATTGATTATATTCATTGTAATTAATCAATTATAGCTTAAATTCATTCAGTAATTATGATTACGATTTGATTGACATGATTACTATCAGATTTAACACAAAACAATCTAAAGGCCCATTGTGGCCTGTCGGACTGTTTATGTCACGGAACGTATAATTATACTTTATATGTGGGACATATTTGGCGCTGTCTTTACGTACCATTTACGTTTCTGCAATTTGATGGTAAATTCCCGACAATAAATGTTGCACACTTTAAACTAACATTATAATCGTCGTTTTAAAACTATCTTCATCAACGTTAATAAAACATCATCATCATCAACAACAGCAACAACATTATCACCAAAGAAACATAATTATCGTCATCGTAAATCAGCATTGTTTATCATTTTACCAGTAACATGGCTACTGTGACCGGCGTAGTCGAAAAATATGTGCACATATTTTTAACATTGATATTTATTGACTTGATGATAAAATATCGACAAATTTTAACCCCCATGAGGGGTAGGGGGAATTTTACTTTTTCTGTGCGCCTTTGCCAGCCTCATTATTGCATTTTTTCCAGAAATAATTTTGTTAGGTTATCAATCAATTACTCTCTCAAAGTTATTGCGTAATGTCAAATCAACAAAAACTTATACAATTTTATGTAAACATTACGTTTTAAACTGTTTATCCTCAACACTATGATGTTTGAAAACAAACGTTCTAAACTTATTACTAACAACTTAAATTGTAACGTGACATTGTCTTTAAAGTTTTTCATCATTAATTGAATATAAGTACTGTAAATGTATTGTCGATACATTTTGATCAATGTATCATGATAATGGAATACATTTATGTACAAATCAAAGTAAAATAACTTTCTCTTCTGTTCAGTTATGTAATTTAATTGAAAACAGAGGTAAAATTAAATAAATTACTAATAAATCCCCAAGTCTGGCACTGGAGCCTATGTTCGGATTATGATGCCGAATTTACAAAAAATTTGCAGTAATAATCTCCAAAAGTACGAGAAAATGCCTTAAAGTGAGAAATGATTGCCGTTAACCTGGACCGATTGGGAAATTAGAGCGCAAAGAATATTGTATTACTGTCATTAATAGATTACCTGAGATCAATTCCAATATTAATCCAATATCAAATATTGTCTCGATACGAATAACCACTCACATAACACATAATACATAATTATGCATTCATCCATTGTTGATAAAAATGTACAAGTGCGCATGTCCACCGGAAGGCGATGGCATGATGGTAAAAACGCGATGGCACGATGGTGAAAGCCTCACAATATTAAATATTGCCTCGATACGAATAACCTCTCACATAACACATAATACATAATTATGCATGCATCCATTGTTGATAAAAATGTACAAGTGCGCATGTCCACCGGAAGGCGATGGCATGATGGTAAAAACGCGATGGCACGATGGTGAAAACGCGATGGCACGAAGGTGAAAGCGCGATAGCGCGATGGTGAAAACGCGATAGAACGACGTTGAAAGCGCAGTGGTACGATGGTGAAAATGCGATGGTGCGATAGTATGATCGTACAGTCGCGAGATAATATATCGCGTGATAGTCAATCGTATTATCGCGTGATAAAATATATATATCAGATATTCTAAACTGCAAGAAAACACTTTTATCTGTTACTATTTTGTCACGAGATGATTGTTATATAAGATCGTTTTGGTTTTATCTTACATTTTTGTTGCATCTTCTCGTTCAAATTGTGCTATAACTAAAACAGGTCGAAGCAACATAACAATGACCATTACTTACATTTGGTCGTTTTTCATAATATATAAACGTTGTGATAAGGACAAATTGTTTCATTTCAAAGCATAGCATTGTGTAAAATAAAAACTGTCTTTTGACAGTTCACCAGTGGTATAATATGAAATTTTTTCTAGTATAATGCACAAAATTAACATCTCCTATGATTAATTAAAGACTTCTGAAATGGAAGCATATACGAGGATTTATAAAAAAAGTTCTTAGACCGATGTACTTCCGGTAGTCAGAGAACCTAACTAATGCTTTTATTTTTCAATATAATGGCACTCTTCATCAATACACTTTGCCCACCTGTGCTCCCTAACTTGTTTAACCCTTCAAAATAGAAACCTTTATTTTGGTCCACAAAGAACTCATTGACCGTCTCGACGAAACCATCCTTGCTTCCAAAACGTCTACCACGAAGCTTGGTTTTCAATATCAGAAACAGGTAGAAGTCAGAGGGGTCCAAGTCCGGAGAATAATGGGGGTTGGGAAGAATTTCAAAGCCGCAGTCAGTTGCAACAGCCATCGCAACTTGGTATGTGTGAACGCGCGCATTGTCGTGCAGGAGCAGAACACATTGATTCAGTTTGCCCCTCCTTTTACGCGTAGTTTCTTGATGCAGACGTCTCAATCCGTCTGCATAGTACGTACTATTTATGGTATGACCTTGCTCAAGTCAATCATGATTATCCCCTGACTATTCAAGCAAAATTGAACCCATCATCTTCCCTACTTAAATTTATTCGAAGGGGGTGAGCTAGGGTGCTTCCACTGCATGCTCTGGGGTTTTGTTTGGATTCTGGATTGAAGTGATGGTTCTATGTTTCATCCTTAGTTACGATCCGGAAAATCAGTTTCATCCTCGTAGCGAGATAAAAGATATCTTGAAATGTCAAGCCTGGTCCGTTTCTGGTCGTCATCGAACTGCCTATGAACCTTTGACATGCCATAAACATCAGTCAGAATTGCCTGAACTGCAGCAAAGCTTATATCCACTTCCCTAGCAATGCTTCGCAGATCTCGCATTCTATCGCACATGACTAGATCGTCCACAGCTTCGGCAGTTTCATAGTTGGTGGCTTGTTTTGCCCTGTCCAGACTGCTCATCATCTCCAATGCTCTCCTTGCCCTTCTTAAATTCAGCAGCACATTTTTTTCACAGTGCTCTAGGAAGGGAACTCCGTCCCAAGTGTATCCATGAAGTCTTCATGGATTCCTTTAAGTACTTTTCCTTTCTTACAGAGGTACTAAATGTCGGCTCTGATTTCAACTTTCTCCATTTGGTCTAAATTACACACCCTCACCCTCACACCAGTCTACTGATCAAACAAAGTATGTTTAATGTTACTTTATCTGTGAAAAACCGCGTGTAACTCGGTCAGTAATCTTCAATAATATGTCGGTATCGACGTATTGTGTGTTAATGTCAGTGTAGTGGCTCTAGAAGAATCGGCAGAACACTTTTTGATCATACCTCGTTTATATCTATCTCCAAATTGGAGATTATGTGAACTCTTTTTGGCCGTGGTCAAATTCCATTGTGTATTATGCTTCGCCTCGGGTAACAGTATTTTTCTCGTGATGATATTTTTACTGTTACAAAGTACATATCTGTTTCATTTTAAAATTTATAAATAGTTTTTATATGGCTTATCAAACCTGCCATTGAATATGAATATCTGTCTTCGCATTTTTGTTTGAATACACATCTGAGATAAAACAGATACGTTACCAGTATCGATCATGCTGATAATAGATATATGATGAGATAAAAACAAAATAAAGACATAATCATGTTATCTGGCTCAGTTACAAATAAAAAATCCTTTTAAGCTTTTTTTTATTTTCTTCTGTCAATTCAGGTGATAACGTTTTTGAAAGTGGCAGACATTTCTGTAGTTAATGCATATATGATTTGGCATAATATGGCTTTTAGCCATCGTTTTATTTATTCATTTATATAATTTTGTGAATTTATTGTAGTTGTAACCACATAGATATTTCAACAATACAACTACATGTAAACGTTTGAAATGAAATGCGTTGTATTCTCTGTACCTTTCATGTTGCTATGCATGTTTTTGTACAACTAGTATAACGAGTCAAAAGAGAAATAAATTCGTATCTTTTTTACAGTTAAAATGTGCAAGATAACGTTTATGTTGTTGTTTCTGCTGACGTCAATCCAAACATCAACAGGTAACTTATAATTTATTACTTTCAAATAGGTAAGAAATTATGTGTATGCTTATTATCATTTTGTTTATGTTTTATTGTTGTCGTTTGTTTATGCTCTGCTTGATTGTGTTTTCTGTCTGTGTCAGGCCTGACATGGAGTAAGAAATGTTTGGAAATGAATCTACAATTTCTCAACAAAATATTGGAAGGCTGTTTTGAATATGATTCAAAGTTCTGTTTATTTAAACCAAAGGCGCATGCATTCGAAAGCTACAAGTATCACCTACGATATTCTCTAACATTATCCAAAATAGTTTGACTAAGTGGTCAAAGAAAATGTTACCGTCAACGGCCCCTAGCACTTTAATTTTAATAAGCGTTTTCTAAATGTTTTATTTGGTCTTGCTTTTTCTTTTAACTGGTATAATATAGAATTGAACTTCAGATTATGGTATTATTGTATAGGGGTACTGAATGTTGCATTTTAAAGATATCATATACAAGTTTATTTCTTTGCAGACAAGAGGTTTAAATTTTCAAATACGTGTAAGTTTAAACATAAAAGATGAAATACATGTTTGTATAGGAATCGCTTCTTCGTCGTCTGTCTGTCTGATCGTCATCACACAACTTGTCCGATTACTCCTCAGAAACTACTGGTGCAAAAACTTTACAGAAATGATCACTGCTGAGTCCAGTTGTGAATATCGTCGCCTTTTAATGATTTTTGTTAAATTTGTCCAAACTACTCTTCTTTAACAAATTTTGCAATTTCAACGAAACTTTACAGGATTGATCAGTCCCTCTAACTTGCGCATATTGCTACGGGCTTTCCGTTTCAATGACGTTTGGCTGAGTTATGGCCTTTGAATAAAATTGTGTTGTTTTTGTATTGTTTTGTATTGCAAGCTAACCAATAGCCAGCTATTATCCAAACTTCAAAGGAATGATCAGTATAAACATTAGTTGTGGATATTATCGGTGTTTTAAGGTCCCATGAGTTTTGACAGAGTTATGGTCCTTCAATGATTTCATTAGTTTGTCCAGACTACTCCTCTTATGATTGATAGCTCAAGTAGTTGCTCATATAACATGGGTTTTATGCTTGATAATTTTTATGCTGAGTTATGGCCCTTGAATGAAAATGTGTTTTGTGTTGCCAGCTGCACAGAAGCTTGTCCAGCCTACTTCACAGAAACGACTGATGCAATTTCATCCAAATTTTAGAGAAATGATTAGTACTAAGTTAAGTTTTGCATATTATCATGTTAATGATTTTTGTATCACCTACAACAATGTAGGTGCAACATGCAAATTGCTATCATAAGACTACACATGTGAATACTGATCGCAAAAGAAGTTATTAAGCTCGATAAAAATATTGTTACATACAAAGAAACATTTGAATTAAAAGAGGATTTTTAAGCAAATTGATTCTGTCTCAGATTTGATATCTTATTTTACAGGGTATCAGCTTAATGTTACTGGATGGCGCCTGGCCGGTACAAATGGACCATATCATGGTAGAGTCGAATTAGAAGTGAATGGCACATGGGGAACAATCTGTTCACGAGGATTCTATGGCTGGCAATCAGCGGCTGTTATATGCAATATGCTAGGATTACGGTAATCATTTATGCTAATTTCAAACTATTTTAATCTGTCGGACTTCAAAGTGAAAAAAGGATTTAGCACTTTGTAACTTAAATATTGTTTCTTTATTACAAAGGAAATATTTGATTTTTTTTTCTCTGTTAATCAAGAAACTAAAATTAACTGATTGTCATCTTGCAGATATTACACATACTATTATAATGCACGTTATGGGCCAGGCGAAGGTCCAATATACATAGAGAGTCTACAATGTACCAGCCAATCCTATACAGATATAAACGACTGCAAATATGTTGCAAACAACTACTACGGAGCATGTTCGCATGCAGAAGATTTATCAGTGATCTGCCTTGGTAATTATATACTTGTCCCGATTCCGTTAACCTTATACATTTAAATATTAATTGGTTTACAGTTTGAAAAATGTAAAATATTACATATTTCTGTCAATGAATCATAAGCTAATAATCGTAAAAATAGTTTGGTTTAGGCACTGTTAATTTTTTTTGAAGACAGCTATACACTGCGATTTTGCATGACAGTGAATCAAATTGATTCTAAAGCGATCGGGTAAAACATAAAGATTAAGTGAGCCTAATTTGTTAAAAATTATATTGTATATATTTTGATCAACATATTGGTATATATAATAAAATAATTTTATCATTAGGTCCATTTTTGAATATAACGGATGTGCGATTAACAAATGGAACAGGGCTTTACGACGGTAGGGCAGAAATCAAAGTTAACGACACATGGGGAACTATTTGCGATTCCAATTTTGATTACAGAGATGCGGAGGTGTTTTGTAATATGCTTGGACTTAAGTAAGTTGTTAGAGACAATTTTTTTAAGGGGAGACAAATGGAAATTCGTGATTATTTTGGATGTAAACTCGTGTAAAATAACATTTGTAACACAATATAATTTGTACATACCTATGGGATTTCGTCAACATCCTCTACGGTTGATACAAAATTTGCTATTATATATATTTCCTGGGAATATCTTCCAAAATAATTCAAATGTTAGAGATGACAACAAATTGTCAATACGAATTATACCAGTTTGTTTTGGAAATGATTTCTAGATCAGTAGATATTTGTGATTGATCATATTAATGTTTGCCCTTTACAAATCATACAAATATGCTGCAATTTAAATATATTGGAATAATCAAAATAAAGGTTGTTCAAAATCGTTTTAGAACTTCAAACATAGTTCTTTAATAGTTATGAAACCTTTATATATTCGTACAAATAAAGTTCATTTATACTTTTGTTTTGTCGAATGTACTTGAGAATTAAATATAGAAATTGTAATTGAAGGCAGCAAGAATTAAGTTAAAGTATTTCTTTTTAAAATTACTAGAGCGAGGAAATTCTTTACCGGGGCATTGTATGGAGAAGGAGGTGGGCCGATTTATATTGATCAACTTTTCTGTAACAATTATGATGCTGTTCTAAATGAATGCCAGTATTTGTTTCTTAATGAATGCAGTCATAGCAGAGATGTCTCTATAGTATGTTATGGTAGGTCATTTTATTGTTTCTGTTTCTTATTAAGTCTGATCCTTTATTGTAATTGCACATCGTTTCTGTTGCTTTATATCACATTTCTACGGATGTTCCTAAATTCAAAATGTTACCATTTCATGTTTAAATGTTGAATTCTGCTCAAGGCGGTGCTAGGGATCTTGATTTTACAGTACCGTACATGAACAGGCTTAATCAAACCGAGCCTGCAGCATTTTCATTTTCTCCACTTTAGTTTTTCTTTAGGGATTCTTATTTTCACTACTTGATAAAGTACATCTACAAACTGCTTATTTTGTGAAATATAATTATGATTTAAAATGTTTGCAATTGAGAACTCTATAATTTAAGAGTGCTACAAAAGGTGTTCAAGATAACTTATAAGTTTGTTTTGGGTAATTCAGATTCATAAAAAAATACTTAATTGGTGTAAAGGTAATTTTATACTTATCTCGATTCCGTAAACGTTATAAGTTTTAATATTAACTGGTTTACGTTCCAAAAATTGTAAAATCTTCAATATTTCTCTGAATGAATCATTAGCTAATAATCATAAAAATATTTTTTTTTTTTAAAAAACAGCTATACACTGCGATTATGCATGTCAATGAATCAAATTGATTGTATAGCGATCGGGCAAAACATAAAGATTTAGTATGCCTATTTTTTAAAGATTTTGTTGTATATTTTGATCAACATATTCATTGTATTGGTATATAAGAGAACTTTATCATTAGGTCCGATTCTGAATATAACGGATGTGCGATTAACAAATGGAACAGGGCCTTACGACGGTAGGGCAGAAATCAAAGTTAACGACACATGGGGAACTATTTGCGATTCTCATTTCTATAACAGAGAGGCGGAGATATTTTGTAATATGCTTGGACTTAAGTAAGTTGTTAAACACTGTTTTTTAAGGGGAGACAAATGGAAAATCGTAATTATTTTGGATGTAAACTCGTGTAAAATAACATTTGTAACAATATAATTTGTACATACCTATGGGATTTCGTCAATATCCTCTACGGTTGATACAAAATTTGCTTTTTTATTTATTTCCTGGGAATATCTTCCCAAATATTTCAAATGTTAGAGAGATGACAACAAATTGTAAATACGAATTATACCAGTTTGTTTTGAAAATGATTTCTAGATCAGTAGATATTTGTGATTTATCATTTTAATGTTTGCTCTTTACAAATGAAACAAATATGCCGCACTTTAAAGCAATTTAAATATATTACATTAATCAAAATTATGGTTGTTCAAAATCGTTTTAGAACTTCAAATATAGTTCTTTAATAGTTAAGAAACCTTTATATATTCGTACAAATAATGTTCATTTATACTTTTGTTTTGTCAAATGTACTCGTGAATTAAATATAGAAATTGTAATTGAAGGCAGCAAGAATTAAGTTTAAGTATTTCTTTTTAAAATTACTAGAGCGAGGAAATTCTTTACCGGGGCATTGTATGGAGAAGGAGGTGGGCCGATTTATATTGATCAACTTTTCTGTAACAATTATGATGTTGTTCTAAGTGATTGCCAGTATTTGTTTCTTAATGAATGCAGTCATAGCAGAGATGTCTCTATAGTATGTTATGGTAGGTCATTTTATTTTTTCTGTTTCTTATTAAGTCTGATCCTTTATTGTAATTGCACATCGTTTCTGTTGCTTTATATCACATTTCTACGGATGTTCTTAAGTTCAAAATGTTACCATTTCATGTTTAAATGTTGCATTCTGCTCAATGCGGTGCTAGGGATCTGGACTTTACAGTACCGTACATGAACAGGCTTAATCAAACCGAGCCTGCAGCATTTTCATTTTCTCCACTTTAGTTTTTCTTTAGGGATTCTTATTTTCACTACTTGATAAAGTACATCTACAAACTGCTTATTTTGTGAAATATAATTATGATTTAAAATGTTTGCAATTGAGAACTCTATATTTTAAGAGTGCTACAAAAGGTGTTCAAGATAACTTATAAGTTTGTCTTGGGGAATTCAGATTCATAAAAAAATACTTAATTGGTGTAAAGGTAATTTTATACTTGTCTCGATTCGTAAACGTTATAAGTTTTAATATTAACTGGTTTACGTTCCAAAAATTGTAAAATCTTCAATATTTCTCTGAATGAATCATTAGCTAATAATCATAAAAATATTTTTTTTTTTTAAAAAACAGCTATACACTGCGATTATGCATGTCAATAAATCAAATTGATTGTATAGCGATCGGGCAAAACATAAAGATTTAGTATGCCTTTTTTTTAAAGATTTTGTTGTATATATTTTGATCAACATATTCATTGTATTGGTATATAAGAGAACTTTATCATTAGGTCCGATTCTGAATATAACGGATGTGCGATTAACAAATGGAACAGGGCCTTACGACGGTAGGGCAGAAATCAAAGTTAACGACACATGGGGAACTATTTGCGATTCTCATTTCTATAACAGAGAGGCGGAGATATTTTGTAATATGCTTGGTCTTAAGTAAGTTGTTAAACACTGTTTTTTAAGGGGAGACAAATGGAAAATCGTAATTATTTTGGATGTAAACTCGTGTAAAATAACATTTGTAACAATATAATTTGTACATACCTATGGGATTTCGTCAACATCCTCTACGGTTGATACAAAATTTGCTTTTATATTTATTTCCTGGGAATATCTTCCCAAATATTTCAAATGTTAGAGAGATGACAACAAATTGTAAATACGAATTATACCAGTTTGTTTTGGAAATGATTTCTAGATCAGTAGATATTTGTGATTTAACATTTTAATGTTTGCTCTTTACAAATGAAACAAATATGCCGCACTTTAAAGCAATTTAAATATATTACAATAATCAAAATTATGGTTGTTCAAAATCGTTTTAGAACTTCAAATATAGTTCTTTAATAGTTAAGAAACCTTTATATATTCGTACAAATAATGTTCATTTATACTTTTGTTTTGTCGAATGTACTCGAGAATTAAATATAGAAATTGTAATTGAAGGCAGCAAGAATTAAGTTTAAGTATTTCTTTTAAAATTACTAGAGCGAGGGAATTCTTTACCGGGGCATTGTATGGAGAAGGAGGTGGGCCGATTTATATTGATCAACTTTTCTGTAACCATTATGATGCTGTTCTAAGTGATTGCCAGTATTTATTGTTTAATGAATGCAGCCATAGCAGAGATGTCTCTATAGTATGTTATGGTAGGTCATTTTATTGTTTCTGTTTCTTATTAAGTCTGATCCTTTATTGTAATTGCACATCGTTTCTGTTGCTTTATATCACATTTCTACGGATGTTCCTAAATTCAAAATGTTACCATTTCATGTTTAAATGTTGAATTCTGCTCAATGCGGTGCTAGGGATCTGGACTTTACAGTACCGTACATGAACAGGCTTAATCAAACCGAGCCTGCAGCATTTTCATTTTATCCATTTTAGTTTTTCTTAAGGGATTCTTATTTTCACTACTTGATAAAGTACATCTACAAACTGCTTATTTTGTGAAATATAATTATGATTTAAAAGGTTTGCAATTGAGAAGTCTATATTTTAAGAGTGCAACAAAAGGTGTTTAAGAGAACTTATACGTTCATCTTGAGGAATTCAGATTCAAAAAAATACTTAATAGGTGTAAAGGTAATTTTATACTTGTCTCGATTCCGTAAACGTTATCAATTTTAATTATAACTGGTTTACGTTCCAAAACAATGTAAAATCTTCAATATTTCTCTCAATGAATCATAAGCTAATAATCATAGAAATATTTTGTTTTTTTTAAAGACAGCTATACACTGCGATTATGCATGACAATGAATCAAATAGATTGTATAGCGATCGGGTAAAACATATAGAGGATATTTGTTTGTTTTGCATGTGATATTGAAATATTGAAAGATTTAGTAAACCTATTTTAATAAAATTATGTTGTATATATTTTGATGAACATATTCATGTATTGGTATGTAAAAGAATTTTATCATTAGGTCCGATTCTGAATATAACGGATGTGCGATTAACAAATGGAACAGGGCTTTACGACGGTAGGGCAGAAATCAAAGTAAACGACACTTGGGGGACTATTTGCGATTCTAATTTTGATAACAGAGATGCGGAGGTGTTTTGTAATATGCTTGGACTTAAGTAAGTTGTTAAACACTGTTTTTTTTAAGGGGAAACAAATGGAAAATTGTGATTATTTTGGATGTAAACTCGTGTAAAAAATAAGATTTGTAACACAATATAATTTGTTCATACGTATGGGATTTCGTCAACATCCTCTTCGGCTGATACAAGATTTGCTATTTTATATATTTCCTGGGAATATCTTCCAAAATATTTCAAATGTTAGAGAAATGACAACAATTTGTAAATACGAATCATACCAGTTTGTTTTGGAAATGATTTCTAGATCAGTAGATATTTGTGATTTATCATTTTAATGTTTGCTCTTTACAAATGAAACAAATATGCCGCAATTTAAATATATTGGAATAATCAAAATTATGGTTGTTCAAAATCGTTTTAGAACTTCAAATATAGTTCTTAAATAGTTAGGAAACTTGTATATATTCGTACAAATAATGTTCATTTATACTTTTGTTTTGTCGAATGTACTCGATAATTAAATATAGAAATTGTAATTAAAGGCAGCAAGAATTAAGTTTAAGTATTTCTTTTTAAAATTACTAGAGCGAGGAAATTCTTTACCGGGGCATTGTATGGAGAAGGAGGTGGGCCGATTTATATTGATCAACTTTTCTGTAACCATTATGATGCTGTTCTAAGTGATTGCCAGTATTTATTGCTTAATGAATGCAGCCATAGCAGAGATGTCTCTATAGTATGTTATGGTAGGTCATTTTATTGTTTCTGTTTCTTATTAAGTCTGATCCTTTATTGTAATTGCACATCGTTTCTGTTGCTTTATATCACATTTCTACGGATGTTCCTAAATTCAAAATGTTACCATTTCATGTTTAAATGTTGAATTCTGCTCAAGGCGGTGCTAGGGGTGTGGACTTTACAGTACCGTACATGAACAGGCTTAATCAAACCGAGCCTGCATCATTTTCATTTTCTCCGTTTTAGTTTTTCTTTAGGGATTCTTATTTTCACTACTTGATTAAGTACATCTACAAACTGCTTATTTTGTGAAATACAATTATGATTTAAAATGTTTGCAATTGAGGTGTCTATATTTTAAGAGTGCTACAAAAGGTGTTTAAGATAACTTATAAGTTCATCTTGAGGAATTCAGATTCAAAAAAATACTTAATTGGTGTAAAGGTAATTTTATACTTGTCTCGATTCTGTAAACGTTATAAATTTTAATATTAACTGGTTTACGTTCCAAAAAATGTAAAATCTTCAATATTTCTCTCAATGAATCATAAGCTAATAACCATAAAATATTTTTTTTTTTTAAAGACAGTTATACACTGCGATTATGCATGATAAAGAATCAAATAGATTGTATAGCGATCGGGTAAAACATAAAGATTTAGTAAGCCTATTTTAATAAAATTATGTTGTATATATTTTGATCAACATATTCATGTATGGAATATAAAAGTATTTTATCATTAGGTCCGATTCTGAATATAACGGATGTGCGATTAACAAATGGAACAGGGCTTTACGGCGGTAGGGCAGAAATCAAAGTTAACGACACTTGGGGAACTATTTGCGATTCTAATTTTGATTACAGACATGCGGAGATGTTTTGTAATATGCTTGGACTTAAGTAAGTTGTTAAACACTGTTTTTAAGGGGAAAGAAATGGAAAATCGTGTTTATTTTGGATGAAACTTTTTGTAAAATAACATTTGTAACACTATATAATTTGTACATACTAATGGGATTTTGTCAACATCCTCTAAGGCTGATACAAGATTTGCTATTATATATATTTCCTGGGAATATCTTCCCAAATATTTCAAATGTTAGAGAGATGACAACAAATTGTAAATACGAATCATACCAGTTTGTTTTGGAAATTATTTCTAGATCAGTAGATATTTGTGATTTATCATTTTAATGTTTGCTCTTTACAAATGATACAAATATGCCGCAATTTAGATACATTGGAATAATCAAAATTATGGTTGTTCTAAAACGTTTTAGAACTTCAAATATAGTTCTTTGATAGTTAAGAAACCTTTATATATTCGTACAAATAATGTTCATTTATTCTTTTGTTTTGTCGAATGTACTCGAGAATGAAATATAGAAATTGTAATTGAAGGCAGCAAGAATTTCTTTTTAAAATTACTAGAGCGAGGAATTTCTTTACCGGGGCATTGTATGGAGAAGGAGGTGGGCCGATTTATATTGATCAACTTTTCTGTAACCATTATGATGCTGTTCTAAGTGATTGCCAGTATTTGTTTCTTAATGAATGCAGTCATAGCAGAGATGTCTCTATAGTATGTTATGGTAGGTCATTTTATTGTTTCTGTTTCTTATTAAGTCTGATCCTTTATTGTTATTGCACATCGTTTCTGTTGCTTTATATCACATTTCTACGGATGTTCCTAAATTCAAAATGTTACCATTTCATGTTTAAATGTTGAATTCTGCTCAAGGCGGTGCTAGGGATCTTGATTTTACAGTGCCGTACATGAACAGGCTTAATCAAACCGAGCCTGCAGCATTTTCTCCGTTTTAGTTTTTCCTTAGGGATTCTTATTTTCACTACTTGATAAAGTACATCTACAAACTGCTTATTTTGTGAAATATAATTATGATTTAAAATGTTTGCAATTAAGGAGTATTTATTTAAGAGTGCTAGAAAAGGTGTTTAAGATAACTTATAAGGTCATCTTAAGGAATTCAGATTCAAGAAAATACTTAATTGGTGTAAAGGTAATTGTATACTTGTCTCGATTTCGGAAACGTTAAACATTTAAATATTAACTGGTTTACGTTCCAAAAATTGTAAAATCTTCAATATTTCTCTCAATGAATCATAAGCTAATAATCATAAAAATTTATTTTTTTAAAGACAGCAATATACTGCCGTTATGCATGACAATGAATCAAATAGATCGTTCAGCGATCGGGTAAATCATAAAAATTTACTTAGTCTATTTTTTTAAAATTATGTTGTATATATTTTGATGAACATATTCATGTATTGCTATATAAAAGAATTTTATCATTAGGTCCGATTCTGAATATAACGGATGTGCGATTAACAAATGGAACAGGACGTAACGATGGTAGGGCAGAAATCAAAGTTAACGACACTTGGGGAACTATTTGCGATTCTAATTTTGATAACAGAGATGCGGAGGTGTTTTGTAATATGCTTGGACTTAAGTAAGTTGTTAAACACGGTTTTTTAAGGGGAAACAAATGGAAAATCGTGATTATTTTTGATGTAAACTCGCGTAAAATAACATTTGTAACACAATATAATTTGTACATACCTATGGGATTTCGTCAACATCCTCTACGGCTGATACTAGATTTGCTATTATATATATTTCCTGGGAATATCTTCCTCAATATTTCAAATTTAAAAGAGATGACAACAAATTGTAAATAAAAATTATAGCAGTTTGTTTTGGAAATTATTTCTCAATCAGTAGATAATTGTGATTTATCATGTAAATGTTTGCCCTTTACAACTGATACAAATATGCCGCAATTAAAATATATTGGAATAATCAAAACTATGGTTATTCAAAAACGTTTTAGAACTTCAAATATACATGTAGTTCTTTAAAGGGAGACACAGTCAAAATTTTCATATTTTAGATTTTAATTTTCTATCCAATATTCTATAAATTTCATCGAAATGAATAGACTAAGCAGTCCTTGAAACAAAATTTGTTTCCATATAAAGAAAAAAATGTTGGTTTCCTAACCTGACCCACGCGGGTCAAGTTACAGCATTTAGATTTCACCATAGTTATCACCGTGAACTATAAAAACGTAAAAGAACCTGTCAAATGAGCGACTTAGGCTTGTTTTAATCTTACAATATCTACAATATTTGTTTTGTTAACTTCTAGGGATTGTAATTGTCAAATGACTTGTTTTAAAACTACTCATTAGTTCTTTCTGCGTCGTCATTTCGTTCAACATATGTAGACTTATTTAGGTTTTAAACTCACATTATAAAGTATTTATACAGACAAAAAACATGCAGGGACTTTTAATCACTTTTTAAACTTCATTTTAGCATACGTTAAGTAAATATGGTAAATTTAATATTTTGTCATATATTTGCCTGAGTATCCCTTTAATAGTTAAGAAACCTTTATATTATTAGTTATAAAGATCTTTGACAGGTTATATGGCCCTATATAAACGGTTGTTTGTAAATATAACCAGAGCCGCTAGGCGAGGGTTATATTGCAAAAAGCCGTTTATATACGGCCATATAACCTGTCAACAATCTTTATAACGAATTAATAATACAGCAAGCATCGTTATTAGAGAAAAAAGTAAGATTTCTTCATGAATCGACAGCAGTCGTGTATATAAAACTATATAAACGTCACGATTATCCAATGAATAGCGACGTTACAAACGTGCAGTATTATAATATTAGTTATAAAGCTCGTTGACAGGTTATATGGCCCTATATAAACGGCTATTTGTAAATATAACCCGAGCCGTTAGTCGAGGGTAATATTGCAAAAAGCCGTTTATATACGCCATATAACCTGTAAACGATCTTTATAACGAATTTATAATACAGCAAGCATAAATTTTAGACAAAAAAGTAAGATTTCTTCATTATTCGATAGCAGCCGTGTATATAAAACTATATAAACGTCACGATTATCCAATGAAAAATGACGTTACAAACGTGCAGTATTATAAATTCGTACAAATAATGTTCATTTATACTTTTGTTTTGTTGAATGTACTCAAGAATTAAATATAGAAATTGTTGTAGGCAGCAAGAATTAAGTTTAAGTATTTCTTTTTTCAAATTACTAGAGCGGTGAGATTCTTTATCGGGGCATTGTATGGAGAAGGAGGTGGACCGGTTTATATTGATCAACTTTTCTGTAACAGATATGATGTTGTTCTAAGTGATTGCCAGTATTTGTTTCTTAATGAATGCAGTCATAGCAGAGATGTTTCTATAGTATGTAATGGTAGGTCATTTATGGTTTCTGTTTCTTATTAAGTCTGATCCTTTATTGATATTGCACATCGTTTCTGTTGCTTGTTATCTCATTTGCAGATGTTTCTAAATATAAAAAATGTTACCATTTCATGTTTAAATGCTGAATTCTGCACAAGGCGGTGCTAGGGGCGTGGACGGTAGTTTTCACTTTACAGTTCCGTACATGAACAGGCTCAATCAAACCGAGTCTGCATAATTTTAATTTTTTTTTCCTTTTTTGACTTTCTTTAGGGATTCTTTTTTTCTCTTTTTGATAAAGTACATCTACAAATTGCGTTTTTGTGAAATATAATTATGATTTAAAACGTTTGCAATTTGGGAAACTATTTTTAAAGAGTGCTACGAAAAGGTGTTAAAGATTACTTATAAGTTCATCTAAGGGAATTCATTTTCAAGAAAATCATTAGTTGGTAATAAGGTAGAATAATCAATCAACAGCTTTGATGAACATAAAGCTTTTTGTAATTATTTTGAAGTTTTCCAAACAATGCAGCTAATGAACGTTTAGAATTATTTCTGATTAGGTCTGTAAATAAAAGTTTGTAAATAAAATATAGTCAGCGACTGAGTAACATTTTAATGTTAAAACTCATCTTTAGCTCAACAGAGCCGTATGCTCAAGGTGAGCTATTAGTATCAAAGGGGGATGCTCCGGCGTCCGTCGTCCGTCGTCATTCGTTAACAACCAACTTCTTCTCTGAAACCGCTGGACAGATTTACTTCAAATTTCATCTGTAGCATACTTGAGACAGTCACACCTAAATTTGCTCATATGATTTTAATTTGCCCCTTAAAGGGGTCAAAATAGCTGAAAATAGAAAAACCTTAAGACATCTTCTTCTACAGAACCAATAAGTTGATGATCACCAAACTTTGTCGGTAGCATTCTTAGGTAGTCTTTTATCAAATTTGCTCATATTAATTTGATTGGCCTCTTTTATGGCTCTCTAGAACTAAAAATAGAAAATCCTTTAGACATCTTCTTCTACAGAACCAATTGATGGATGATCACCAAACTTTGTCTCTAGCATTCTTAGGTAGTCTTTTATCAAATTTGCTCATATTAGTTTGATAGGCCCCTTTTAGGGGGTCAAGGGAGCTTAAAATAATATAAACCTTTAGACCGCTTTTTCTACAGAACTTATTGGTGGATGATCACCAAACTTTGTTATTAGCATTCTTATAGAAATCTTTTATAAAATTGCTCATATTTATTTGATTTGCCCCTTTTTAGGACTACTAAAACTAAAATACCCCAGACCATGGCATTTCTTCAAATTATAGTTTAATGAAAGGGAAACAACTCATGTTGGAATGTCTTTCATTTTTGCTGATGAAATTATTTGAGGTCATGACCTCTGGCAAGAGAAAATAACTTGAGCACATTATACAGGATATATAAGGACTTTATTTGGTTTCATTCATATTCACTTAATTACATCACTACATGCAGCGTTTTCTCTAGAAAACGTTTTCTGCATTTTTCACGCAGTACTTTTGTATTTGACGCAATAATATTATAGCCGTGCGTTTTCCGTGACGCATATTTTTGCGAGCGTCATAGTATATCTTTTTTCTATAAATAGCAAGAATTTCATCAGCTGATCGGTCAAATGATTTATCTTAGACGCTTTAGTGATTATTACACGTTTAAAGCGATCAGACATTTCAGATTGTGACGACATTATCCGTTTAAATTCACAATGGCTGCTTCGGAAAAAAAGCAGCGAAGATTGACTTCATTCTTCAATAAAGACAATGTGAACGTTGATGGGGAGACAAAATCTACCGTAAACGACATGCGCCTATACCAAATGAGGTTTCCCAACAAAATCAATCGGCGAATGCTGAAACAACTGAGAAATCCAAACCATTTTTAATGCTCCGAAGCGAGTTCTTCGTACAGAGTGGCTTGCATTGCGGTATGACGTAAAGTATAAAATGACTTGCACCGTTTGTATAATTGAAAACAAAGACAATCCATTCACATCGGGATGCACACATTTTAGAGCATTCGGAACTACCTCGGCTATTAAATATAATAACATCGGAAACAATACGGATTGAAAGTAGTTCTAACATAAAACGAAACAGAGATAATGTAAAACGAATGTATATATTTGATATCTAATGTCTTTTCCGGTAATTATTGTGCTTGAAAATATGTCTGACAACAATTTGCAATTTAACTATACCCACTGATTTCAATTTTAAACAAATCCGACTATATGTCAACAGGTTGTTTTTTTGTACTTTCGGTTTTACCAACCATAATAATAATTATATAGATAATGTATTGTTTGCTTTTGTCCCTATGAATTCACTTATTTTAGGTGGACTTTTACTACATATATTGGAAATTAACTTGTCAACAACTCCAAGCATTAAATTACTATTTGTTTACATGTTTAGTTTCTTAGGGTAGGTTAGACCGAAATACCGCATCCGTTCTGTGTATTCATATTTTTATGTTCGAGGTCCTTAACCGAAGACTGACGGAAAGGGCCGAGTATTTGCGATTGACTTTAGAGTTTTGTAGTACCGTATGGTACTGGTTACGGGAGTTGACGGAAGTTAACGGAAGGTTCTGGACCAACCGGAACTAGTGTGTTAGGCTTGACAGTTGGGCGCCATATAAGTGTAATTTATAACTAGAAGAAGTAGGCAATTCCTATCTTGGCTACGATCCAGACGTGGAAGGTAAGTCGATTTGTTTGTATTTTCAATCCCTTTATAATCAATCGCGACAGTTCTATATTGGTGGCAGCGGTAATTTTTACGAGTTCCGTTCCGAAAGATAGATGTTACCAAAGCTCTATAATTTTACCGATTGTGCACGAATTTTGCCCTCAAATAAAGAGTTTGTTGTCCCATACTGTAAACACCTTACATATTTTGCATGTAACATTTTGTGTATTCATTCACATAAGTTATAAAGAAAAAATGTTCCATCAAAATTAACCCTGCTGTAGTGGTCATTTATTCTGCATTATTTTATTCTATATAGTCTCATGGGAACACACTTGCAACATAGATATTTCAACAAAGCCTCCAAAATATTAGGGCAAAATATTTAAATAACTAGAAGGGCAAGGAAAAGTTGAGCTGGACTGGTCTTTCAGCAAGTTCATTTGAAAAATAACACTGAAAAACAGTTGTTTCTGGTGAGCGACTCAGAGCCATCATGGCCCTCTTGTATTATTTTGTTATAAATGAAGAGCCGGAACAAGTATATTACCTTAACGAAGACTTGATGCTTACATTTAATATATATTTTATTCATTTAAGAGTGCGGGGAGCCAGACAACTCTCATTGGGATGCTGGATATTTTACATACAATGGTTCAACTTTGTATGCTGACTGCTCCTACTATAAAACATATTTAGGCATATTAAAGATGACTTGTGACAATGTTACACAGACATGGAAAACAGAAGGAGAATGTCAAGAATATGGTACGTACGAGCAAATGTATTCAATGTAAAAGGAAACAAATGTATTTACTGTAAAAGCGAACAAATGTAAATGTAATGGAAATGATAAATAATGAAATATCTTTAAAATTTAATGTAAACATTCATGATGTATTGATTAAAAGGGAATATGAATACAACGAAATTATGGCGGTTATGATGATTATAGTATGTTTTTGTATTATAACAGAACAAACGGGAAATGAATTTTTTAGAGCAAAGAATAATGTTAAATTAGAAATTAATATTATAGATTAAGAAGAAGAAGAAGAAGAAGAGACAAACTTTATTAGTACTAAATCCCTTAAAAGAGCCATTGACAAATCATTTAATATATATACATACAAAAAATAGAAACATGGCAATACATGACAAGAAGTCGAGATGGCATTTGTATTCACGAGAAATAATTCTTTGGTAAATGGGAAATTAGGTCATACATTTTGAGCTGATTCACTGTGTCTTATAAAACTACCAAACCAAAAAGCTTCAGGGAACAAGATTAAACGAAGCGTGGTTTCACATGACATCTCGCTTTGGAGAGGCAGAATAATGTAAATATTACAATATATATTATATATATTATAAATTAATTATCTGCATTCAATTTGTTTTTCTTTTCAGGCTATCCATTAGTTATCACTGAAATAAAACTGTCAGGGGGAAATTCAACATCAAATGGTAGGGTGGAAATCAAATCTATGGACACCTGGGGAACAGTATGTGACCATGGTTTCGGTAAAAATGAAGCCGACACAATATGCACAATGATTGGCTTCCCGTAAGAAACGCTATTCTTTTCTTTATTGAATATCAAATACATACAGTTGAATATCTATAAAGGATTCAATCAATGCTTGAGTACATTGCCTTCGAGAATGATCTATATTCGTTTCTATGCTTTTTAGAAAAACATGAACTTGAAATCATCTTAAAGATATAATACTCATCATTATATCTTTTATTATTTCTCTTCCTGCTTACAATTTACTAAAACAACATCATATAGGTGTAGAAGCTTGAAAGTCAAACGAAATGTAATTCTTCATTATTTTGTCATTTGAATCAAATTTGTAGTAGCTTCACGAAAAAAAATCAATATAAGCAAATATTTGTTTCCAGTCCTGCTGCCTCATTTTACCACGGTGCCTACTTTGGCGAAGGTTCTGGTCCAATATTTGTTGATGATTTACAATGTGAAGATAATTCTACACATATCAACAATTGTAGTTACGTCACCTATGATAATTGCTATCACTTCAACGACGTTTCTGTTGTTTGCACAGGTAAATTTAAAAATTTCAATTAAAAATTTTAAACGAAAACAATTTAACATATTTTTACCAAGAGCATGCAAGTAATTATTTCAACATTCATCACAAAACGTATCGTTTTCCATAGCAATTTCCCATTTTTAGACAAGTATAAGGGTTCGGAAAAAAGTAGATCTTTCAAGAAGAAACAAACCCAGTAAGAAATTTATGTATACACTATAAACATGTTTTGTTAAGTTCATTATGCCGAGCTTTTGCCTTACTTACATATTCTTGTATTTATTTCCGTTTTCATGATTTTGATGTAGTTGATCCATTGATATGACAAAGGCAAATAAAAGTCAGATTGAATAATGTTGTTAACTGACTTTCAAAATAATTTGCCATTTGTTCATTTTTGAGTATGTACAAATATACTCATTTTACTTTATTTGATAGTGTCTTTTTTGTGGAAAAGTGTACATTAACATTTTTACTTTCATGTGAAATGAATTAATTTAAAACATGTGTATGTATTGCAATTAGCTACCTTAAAAGACTTACAGGAATTTTAATTAAATAATGGCATACTTGCATTTATTATTATATAATGAAACATTTAAACAATGATTTAATTTCCAGAATGCCCCTCGCCAAAGCCTACAAATGGAAGCATAAATTCCTCATCTACACATTACCTTGCTGATGTGACGGTCACGTGTGACGACGGATACAATTTGATTGGTGATTCTGTAATACGTTGTGAACTTAATGCGACATGGAGCAGCAGTCCAACTTGCAAATTGATAGGTACGACACAAAATAATTAGCTTTCTATCGAATTATCGTCGTTTTTATCAGTAACATACCACAGAAGTTAAATGATCTAGATATTATTCTTTGAAACGAATTGATATAGGAGAAATATCATTTACTAAAAGCGTTTTGATGGTTTGAAATAAATAATATGGCCATAGAACAGATGTCAAGGCCGTAGCTAAGTCACAAAAAAAACGCTTAATGATAAGTTAAAATCGTTCAAGCATTAAGACTGTCTGAAAATGCACAATTTTACAAGGAACTAAATTCATGTTTCCTTAATGTTTCCTTAAGACTGCGGCGACCCAACACCTTTGTTTGGATCTACTAACACAACATCTACAACAAACGGAACTGTTGCCATGGTTTCATGTAACAAAGGATATGAAATACAAGGCAAAACCGTAATAATGTGTCAACCTAATGAGGAATGGACAGATAACCCCTCGTGCATCATCAAAGGTATAATACTATTGAATGTTTTATCTTCATCATTTTTATTTTACATTTGATATGACATTTGAAATACAGCTATGCTTTGGCAAATGAACAAAAATTAAGATTTGTGCCAAATACAGTTTTGTTTCAGATTGTAAAAAACAATTTAAGAAAATGAAATAGCACATTTTTTGATGATTTTAATAAGGTAGTGGGTTTTATCTCATGTCTCCGTGTTTGGAATGATGGAATTCTTTTATTTCAGATTGTGGTATACCAAATCCTGCCAATGCAGAGGCGACACTTACCGAGAATAAAACAACATATGGAGAAACTGCTGTTGTTTCTTGTTATGATGGGTATCAACCAGATGGTACTTATCTTGTTTCCTGTTTAGCTAATGGAACTTGGGAAACCTGGCCTGAATGCACAAGCGTCGGTAATTTTATTAGTAAAGATTCCAGAAATAAAAAGTCTGTCTTTGAATTTTACTTGATCTATTTACTTATCTGGTTATTAATCAGAAGACGCTTTTCTGCCAAGAATGTTTATGTAATAGACATTTATTTTTTAGATTAATAGAAGTAAAATTCATTTAGGAAAATAGAAACTTCTTTTAATATGACAATGATAAAACTAATCTAAATGAAATTTATACGATTTCAGAATATTTATTTTACGATGCATTTCCCATCTCTGCGAATGAATGTAAATGTTTTAAAACTGATTCAGAATTTAGAAAATAGATTGCAAACTAATGCATCGGATAGAGGAATACCTGAGTATTGATGAGCAAGAAATTATAATAAGTTTTGGTTCTATAGAAATTTCGCTACAGACCATGGACTGTATTCTTAAATTTCCATTGATGAGAAACAAGGAATAAAATTAAAGTATAAATTTGTTGTGTTGATTGAACTTGTATATCATACTTAGATTGCGGGGACCCAGCACCAAACAAAGGAAAATCAAATGTCACAGTGTTCACTTATGGCACTGTTGCTAAAATTGAGTGTGAACCAGGTTTCAACATATCTGGTGATTCCATGATAATTTGTCAGTCCGATGGAACATGGAGTGATAATCCAGTTTGCGATACATCGGGTGAGTGTCAATTTTGTGAATGTTATTATCAGTTTGAATAGTAATATACGTATAAGATAATACGAGTACAATTTTGGTAGCGAAACACATCTTGAACACCCTTTTCGCTCAATGGATATAAAGTTGAATCATTTTGGATGATGAACAACATATCAAGTGGTTTTGAAAATTAAGTTTGTTCCAACCTTTAATTAATTGGAAAGATACTGGCATTCATACGACATGCTCATCTTGACAGTTTTAATCATTGCATTAGACATAAAAAGATTAAACTGTCACTAGACTTAACCTTTGATATTACTGCTGTACTCAAAGTTTAAGGTCGTCGTCTACAATGACCGTCTCGTGACCATCTTTTTAACAGGTTCTCCTCTATTTCTAGCTCAATGTGAAAGGCATTCTTGTCCAGAATATTTCATTTAATAATATATTAACGCCTGGAATGATACTTTTCCATATAGAATTATTTTTTCGCAAATTTACTTCTTTATGACCAAAAATTGCGTATTTTGTCAGACTGTGGCGTATTGGCTGTACCTAATGGCAAGGTTGACGATTCATTGGGCACAACTATTGGTTCAAACGTACGCGTGACTTGCAACATGGGTTACAATTTGATTGGTCCGAGTCAAATAACTTGTACACAAAAAGGCTGGAATGAAACTGTTGCATGCGAGATCAAAGGTATAAGGAACATATTATTATATTAAATGTGTTTTCATACCGCCTCCGTGATCGAAGGGTTAGAATCGATGACTTCTAATCCAGTTACCTCTTTGGCGTGGGTTCAATCCCCGAGAGATGCTTTAGTAGCTCAGCACGGAGGAGGGTAGTCTAGTACTGGTGTAACTCTCCAGGAACGATGGTTAGGAAACTACCCTCCTATATGACTAATAATTGTTTATGAAATTAGACCCCGGAAAAAGCTATGTTTTATAATTAACATTAATCTCATATTATGTTGATATTTATCCTGGTAAAATGAGTATATAAAATTGTCTTCAATGAATACCTTTTATTTTTGTTATTGTTCTTCTATTGATTGGGTTTTACGTCGCACCAACACAGTATATGTCATGAACCTCAGACAACAGTTAACAACAGTGCATATTAAGTAATGATTCTAATACTATGTTTCAATAATGACATTTTGTCCTAATCAATAAAGTAAAAGCTTTAAATTAACCTTTAACTATTTACATTAAAAAATAATGTGATTCATAATATCTTTTTTTTCAAGATTGTGGAAATTTGTCCTTAGCAAATGGAGAAGTGGTATTTAAATCTCAAAGTACTTTGTTTGGAGACATTGTGGACGTGTCATGTGACACAGGATATGACTTAAATAGCAGCAATGTGATAACTTGCTTATCAAATGGGCAATGGAGTGAAACTCCTTATTGCAAAATTGTCAGTATGTTCATTTAGAATTTGATGGATAAGTTTATTCAGGAATATTTTTAGTTTTAAACTTAAAAGAAAGAATTACAAATAAACAAATAATAATCAAAATAAAACCTCTTTATCAATTTTTGTAAGTGTAGAAACTTGAATTTATATATTGTTTGTAATATTTTCTGCAATGGCGGAACATATGCCGCGTTTTATTAAACTTTACCATGTAAGTTATTTCTTACTTTAAAACTTAATTTATTGCATCAAATTTAATACATGTAAATAAATATACAAATAATAAGTTCACAACAACAGCATATGAGATTGAATAATTGTTCTTACATAATGTTTTATGGAAATGGAAAGTACAAACGTTAAAAAATCCCAAAGTACTGTAGTTACCTATTACATTGACATAATACAATATTCAGTTATTATGTATTGATTGATTGTTAATGTTTTTGTCAAGATTGTAATGATTTGGAACAGCCTGACAACGGTGCAATGAATGCCACGAACGGTACAACATTTAACTCCAGAGTCAGGTTCAGGTGTAACACCGATTTCCTTCTTGTTGGTAGCGAAACTGTCGTCTGTAAAAGTGATGGAAAATGGAGTGGTGATACACCACGTTGTGTAGCGAAATGTAATGTTGTTTTCATTAAGTATTTTGAACAGTTTCTTTATAAAAAAAGAATGCAAGTCTATTATTATGATTTGTTTTACTCAAATTGCTTAAATGAGTTTTAATGTCAGATTTTGATGATATGAAAGCATATTTGTAACGAATTAAACATATTTTTTGTCTCGTTCTTTTGCGTTAGATTAAATATTATAAAGCCTTTTGTTGTGTTATGATACTGTTTTAAGTAGAGCTTCAATGACCATGTAGCAATAATTTCGTGCATGTGGAGTGCGCTTCAGGAAATATTAAAATGTATTTCTTTTATGCATTTTATTTCAAGAAATAGTCACAAAGCTTGAAATCAATTATCTCCTTCTGAAAAATTAAGAATTGTTCAAGCCTCAAATTAATATTTTAAGGATTGCTAGACCCAAGTCGTTGTTTCCATGAGCAATAATGTTAACACTTTTGGCAAGGTACTGAACAGTTTCGGGAGGTTTTAATAAGATAATAACTTCCAACACAATCGAACTAAACAAATTAGTGTAAACTAACTCTGTTTCAATTGTTTTATTTGATTGATAATTCTTTACAGCACCAAATGGTGGACACTGTATTTCAAGCGAGTATTGTTTACTAGAAGGATCTGTATGTGAAAATAGCGTATGTGTTTGCAAAACCGACATCTTCGATATGATAAGCAAGAAATGTGATATAAGTAGGTATAAGGTGCAATTGTAATATCTATTTCTATTCATTGAAACTTAAATGCAACAATTATGTTTGTTATACCACAGGGTAATTAGGGAATTGTTATCGTTGAAATTTACAACAAATAAACATTGACACTTCATTCATGTGCTCTGCAAATTGCACTGTAGTCTGTTTACTAAAACGTTATGCAGACAAAAATTGCAAAAATCATAAATGGTATGAAGGACATCAAACAATTATTTCATCACAGCAATTATCAAATTCTTGACCGAAAAGATACTCTTCTTCATTCATTACTGTTTTATATGCATCACTTTGTCACTTATTTTTATTCCATTCCTTATCAGAACCTGTTTCCATTTCCTGTAGCGTCCATAGTTGCAACGCTCGCTTCCATTGCACAATCTTCAATAATTTATTGTTATAAGAAAAATTAAATTACCCACAGGAACTTATTGTATAGAATCCCTTAAGAACGCCCAAAACGACAAAATTAAAAATGTTGTAGGCTCGGTTGGATTGTGCCAGTTCATGGACGGTAATGGAAAGTGCAAGTTACCGTTCACGCCCCTAAGCACCGGCTTAAGTAGAATTTAACATTACAAACATGAAAATTGTGAAATTTTGAATTTAGAAACATTTGCAGATTTGTTCATACGGCAGTTATCATGAAACCTTCAATGGAAAACAATTTTCTAATTTTTAACTTTGAAACACTGATCAAAAGTCAAAATGTTTATATTTTACCAAATGCCTTAAGAGTACATCTAAGTTAACATTTGGAGGGGTCATATTTGTGTGAATCATATGATGCTCTGTTTAAGTATGTTTTTGTATCATGTTGTATATCTACAGTGCCCCTTCTTCTGTACGGGAGCAATGCTGCAGACATACAACTGAAGACAACAGATGATTGTGGGCCTCGGATAACCTTTAATCCTGGAATACCAGTCTTCGGAAAGACCCATAAAAATTTATACGTGAGCAGATTTGTAATAATTCATACACTACTGTTATATTTTGTACCTTCGAAAGGAATATTAAGTTATTTTACAGCCAACAAAAAATAAAGAAAAAGAAAACAAATAGAAAACAAAACTAAGCAGTAATTAAAATCTGGAAACAAAGTGATCCCTCGGAAGCATTAATCACAACAAAATTACAAGAGAATTGCAGACTCGGTTTGATTGAGTCTGTACATGAGGGATAAGTAAGTAAGTTAGAAAGTTCCGGTGCATTTGATATGATATATTAACCTCAGAAATCTATTTTAGAAATTAAAATAGTGAAACAGTAGATACAAATAAAATGTAACAGTTTCATTTACCTTTCAGGTTTGCTCCCACGGAATCGTCAGTTTTGACAATGCATATATTGGCAAACATCCTGCAAAAAAATCTAAAATATTATCAGATCTCGAAGGTCAAGACGTTTTGGCTCCGTTTCACGCGCCGTTTAGGTTGAAGCAATCTGGGGGAATTTACTTCAGGACATATGACATTTTGAAATCTTATTCTAACATAGAAACAGACGAGTCTGTAAAATATATTGACAAAATTATTAAAAGATTAGGAGGAATTGACAACTTTAAATCAAAATTTGCTTTAATTGCGACATGGCACGAAGTCAAGCCGCAGATGAGCCAGTTTGACAGAGAAACGGTATGTGATAGATATTTTCCACCAAAAGAAATATTTTACATGTAAAGTTGTATCTCTTTAAAACTATAAAAGTAATGTTTTTACGACGTTACATAAGTGCATGATTAAAAGTCTACGTCAGATAAATAAAAGTATTAAAATTTATACGATGATATGTGGATTCTCGTTCTTTATATGTAGAACAGCAGTATAACTTTTGAGATAGGGTTTGGTGAATAAGACGTTCCAATGCCTTCAAAGAAATATGAAAATTTCTTTAAAATTAAATAATATTCGTAAGTTGTTGTCTAGTAAATCGTCTGTTCAATGAGGTTACTAACTTATGAAAAGAACTCGCCACGTTAAGATGATTAGTTTTATATTTATTGTTATGTTTTAGAAATCAACATTCCAGTTAGTATTGGCTACAAATGGAAGTCATACTTTTACATTTTATATATACGGACATGATCAGATAAACTGGATAACAACTCTATCAAAACCTCGAGTTTGGATTGGTTATTCTTTCAGTTCTTCAAATTATTTCACTCACCCGTATGCATATACAAGGGACATGTTTAAACGTCTGGATGCCAGGATATCAGTTCCTCCTCGTTCAAAATCAGGTTTCTTGAAATAATATAAGAACAAACATGTGTTTTAATTTAACAATTTAAACAAGTGTAGAAAGTCTAGCAATTAAACATTCTGAAATATTAATGAAATCATTACAATGCCTTACCTTTGTTAAAAAATAAATACGTTAAGCTTAAAATATATTATTCATTTCGATTTAGATAGTTCTGATAAATTCATCATTTCAAATGTTCATGTAACTTGATAATTAGTCAAAAATTTAGCTTAAGTATTTGTTTGATATGAAAATTGTTACGGTCATGTAAAGTTGTCATTATATGTACACACATATATGTTGATTTTACAGACGTATCTGGCATAGTCTTTAAGCAATTATACCGCAATGAAAATATCAGACAAAATAACGCAGTTAACTGCATCAACTGGTATAACGAGAATAAAGATCAAAAAAGATATTTTGACTACATAGCAAGTCTGACCCCCGAATGTCCTTGTGACATAAGATTGTCAAGGTTCGATCCATGGTTTTGGCAGATTGGACTTCATCGGAATCGCAAAGATAAATCACATTATTGTGTTGACATGCTTCACAGGGGGAACTTTGGACATTTTGGAAAGGTAAACACTGTTATCTAAGTATTGAAACTAATTGTTAAGGAAATTTTTATGATAAAGGAATTTTGTGCTGAGTTTTACTAACGAATAAATATTCACTTTTTAAAGAATATACAACTTGAAAGAAAGAATATATATTATTTTCTTATGGATTATCAATTGAATGTAAGTTCTTGTTTTGCCATTCATTTCAGTCATGTTGCTATGACCTTAAAACATGGCTGTGGGTTCATCAGCGTCCAATTGCTGGTGGTTTCCAACTTTATCACCCAAAGATACAAAAAGAACACTTGAAGCATGACCTTGAGCCGAAAGAAAATTGTTGTATGAAGTCAAATTATTGTAGTCTGTATTACTCACTTAGACCACCTGGAAGCTGCTACAAAATCACCCCTTATAGACTTGGTAATCATTTAAACTACTTTCCTTACAACCTCTAACACCAGAAAAACAAAAGAAGAGAAAAAATAATATTCAGCAAGTCAAAAATAAAGAATTATGATTAAAAAATTTATATGTAAATTGAATATAGAAATAGGGGTGACCTTGCTAATAGCGAAAACTAAATCCCTAAAGAAAGCCCAACTCGGCAAAGCTGAAAATGTTGCAGGCATTTTATGGGGAGGGGATTAGAAAAACATGATAACAATAAGTAAAATGGTGACTCCATCGATTTACATCAGTTTGTTTCAAGCTTTTCAGTTGTTAACAATCCAGTACACTCAGAAATGTCTTTTAAAAACAAATTGTTTTTAACCATGTTTAATCTGTCTTATTAAGGAACCTTTTGGGGTGACCCACATTTTGCAACACTAGACGGTTTGAATTTCACATTTAATGGAATCGGAGAGTTCGTTCTTTTACACGTCTCGACTGAGAATATTACATTCGATCTCCAGGCGAGAACAGACAGAACATTAAAGAAAGACGGTAACCTAACAGATGCTACTGCATTTACGGCGTTCGCTGCAAGAGACAATACCAATGCATCTGTACATGTGGAGCTAAACAAAGCACGGAACGGTAATCATGCATTACAGTCGGCATATATGTATGAATCTAAACAGATGTTTAAATGATGGTTTTGAGCTTCCTAATGTTCTATCTACTTCAGTGAAGCCGTCTTTGTTGTAGGAAGACACATAAGGATATAGGGGAATGTTATTTATACGATTATCGTAACGTGATTGAAACCGTTCACTCATAATCGCGCATACCAAAACCATTAAGCTTTGTAAACCAATAATTTATTTGTTATCACAAAAATAGCGATCAGTTTATAGCTACATTTATTTTCATTATGTGCTAAAACTATCTCGACAAGTATTTCAAGTCAAATGTCATAACATGATTTGTTTTTGATGGTAAGGAATGAATAAATAATAATTTAAAATGTTTCTGAGTATTTCAGCTCGGGTCATGTTTCAAGCAAAATTAATTTTTGATTTGTGAATTACAGGCTTGATAATTTATGCTAATCAAGTGGACATAACAAGTCAATACAATGCTGGCTCTTATAAAGATTTGGATGTTCCCTTTACATATTCAACTCCCGAAGCCAATCTTATTCTGGCACGAAGGGATAATGTATTAAGCGTTCTTTTTCCAACTTCAGGTATTTGTTTAATTTAACATTCCAGTATTATATTTGAATATTGATTATCAAATAATTTTTCCATGTACATAATTTCTTATTCACTTAGTGAAACAAAATATTTTATGTTTTCTTCATTTGACATATATTGCTTTCTTACACAATTGGAAATATAAATGATTAGTTCTAGGAATTTAAGCTTTGCACCCACTCGGTTTAAGTATTTTCTGCTTTTGAAATTTAGAAATTGCTTCTCCTTTTTTGCATTTAAAATATAAATACATTTGATCTTGATGCTCTTTGATGCAACCTAATGACATCTATGATTATATTACCATCACTAAAGCTGTTGTATTTCTTTTAGGCATATCGCTGAACATATCTGTTAGTTTACAAATGTTGTCTATCAGCACCATTATACCAACTACACTGAGAAACGTCACAAGCGGACTTCTTGGTAACTTTGATGGAAATCCATACAACGATTTGATGATGCCTAATGGCACTGTTATAAACGCAAATTCTTCAGAGAGACAAATATTTGATTACGGGAAGACATGTAAGAAAATGGCCTCAATTAATTGATTAATTCAATGCCAGTGTAAAAACGCATATATAAGGGACTTGCCCTTCTTTGAGATCGGAACAGTCCATTCTTATTGTATGGGTTTTTATATCAAAGAACATATCGGCTCTTGACAGAACAAATGCTCATCTGCAGTATACTGGTCGTACTATTTCACCAGGTTAAGTGTTAAACACATATTTATTGACAACCTTATGATGAACCATTTGAATGTCATCGATTTCAATGTTTAAAATGTATATATCATCACCAGTTTGTAATAATCATATATTTTTCACATATGGAAGTGCGACAGTTAACATTGTGAAATGTCAAGCTGATTAATATGTTCCTTGAAGAAAATCCCGCATATTACATATTTAGTCTTTTATGTTTTAGCTACATGGAAGATATTGCTGTAATTTTTTATAAAATTCAACATGTAATTTACAAGGTACCTACGTTTTTATTCATAACAGTCATATCAATATGCGTCATATAAGAGAAATCATTCATTAACTAAAAGGTTTTGTTTTACATACAGGGGAAATTGATGAAAAGAAGCTTATTTTTGTGTATGAAGATGGCAAATCGCATGGAGATTATCAAAATAATTCCTTCACTCCAAGATTTCTTGATGAGATTGATGTTAATCAACTGGCACAAGCAGAGCAAGACTGTAACGGTGCCGAGAATATTGAATGTGTGTTTGATCTCGTATTCACAGAAAATAAAGATGTTGCAAATGCTACTAGAATTTTAAAGACTGAAGCGGATCTGGACAGACATGAAATTAGTAAGGGTCATCTCATAAAAGATATTTGTTTATTTTATACTTTAAGCAATTTTAAAACGTATTGTTTGGTTTACAGTCATTTCGTTTGAAACATTCTTTCCCAAGTTATTCTATACCGCATGCTTTTTGTTCATAAATTAATATTAAAAATAATCTTTGTAATAGTATGCTGAATCTTTCATGTGTTTGTTTTTTTAGATGAAACTCAACCCACACTTACTGGATGTGAAAATATCAATGCAACTTTAGGACAGAAAGTAACATGCCCATTAAGTTTTGAAGATGGACACGATATTTATTTTATAGCTAATAACGCAAATGCTCAGATAAACAAAACATTGTCGACAGTGGAATACACGCAGTCCGACACCGACCCAGTTGATATTCAGTACGTTTATTTTTAGAATGTCCGATTTTTATATCTACTTTCATTAATATTTTTTAATTTATTCAAACATTTTGAATCAAGCACAAAATTATTTATAATTATAAATTGAATATTTCTTATTTACTAGTTGCACTGAATGTTTATTACATTATATAGCTTTAGTTATCAGCTTCTCTGGCAGTATGGCATGTTTTCTTAATGAAAATTGAAATAGAAATACATATTGCTTAATCAATTAATTATGTTTATTATGCTTTTTAAAAGTATTTGATTTCAAACTTTTAGAGTTGCTGTGAGGAATAGTAATGGTCGTTCTTCGCCCGGCATTGTTATAAATGTCCTACTGTGTACTGGCTGTAGTGGACATGGTGTTTGTTCTAATGTTATTAGAGATGATCAGCAACAAACAGAGTACTTTAAATATTTCGAATGTATCTGCGAATCTCCATATGATGGTAATGATAACATGATTGCAAAATTCCAGATAATGATATGTTTAATCTTAATAAGGGGCTCTTTGTATCTTATGAACATACTTTTAAAATACAGGGTAATGAAGATATCATTAATATCCTGCTGGATGTTATTATGTTCAAGAAATAGCAAGGCTGAAAATATAACTTAATGGCAATGTTGATGGATCGTATGTGAGCTGCATTCATTGAATGCCGCCTCTCCTGAATGATCTTGTTTTTTATATTTTATCTAAATTTGAATCTATTTTTAGGTCCTAACTGTGAAAATGAAAAAGATTGGTGTTCAACGAATCCTTGTTCATTAGAAAGAGAATGTACAACTCTAAGTGCCAAAGAACAGCTTAGCGAAGGCAAGTCCTATATTTGCGCTGAATGTCCTGAGGGATACGTTAAGGACATGAACGATTCTGATATCGACGAGTGTATAGGTAAATAACAAAATAATTTAACAAAATGTTATGTTGATGCTTTTCTTCCTTTGGTTTTATAAACACATTATCCGATCTTTTATGCTGATAACAATTAAAAAATCTTACACGATATTTCAATTTACATTGTATATCATTATTAATGTATAATGCATTTGAAATAGCGTTAGCAGATTAAACACTTTGAATCCCGATTCATGTATGAAACTCTATTGAACGTCTTGGTTAACAAATATAAAGATATATGTTTGTAAAAGATTAAAAGTGGGAGCATAAACAAAAGGCATCGCCGTCTGTAACAAGTTATTAAATTTCATTTGTTTAAATGGCCAATTTGTTTCACAAAACTCTGTTACATTCTTACATGCAGATAGGTAATAGATAGGTTATAAAGATAAATTTGAAAGCAAACATGAATCTTAAATTACTACTAAAATAAAACGACCCGTCTGATGGACCTAACAAACACATCCAGTGCTTCATTCTTATTATAGATGTTGATGAATGTTCTGAAAAGACAACATATTGCGAACACATATGTGTAAACACGGAGGGTAGTTTTGAATGTTCATGCTACACTGGGTATCGACTTAGTGCAAGGAACATAAGCAAGTGTAATGGTAAGAAGGTATTGTTATGAATGATCTTATTTTGGTAATTTTATTCGTAACATCTCTGCTTGTTTATTATTTGATTTACAAATAAACATAATCCAATAGAAAGAAATTGAGACACAGGGAGGGAATAGTACATCAAGTGAGCCTTTAACAAGTTGATTGTATCGTACATTTATTATGAAAACTATGCTTTACTCGACTAAGCTGTATTATTTGAACATTTCCACTGACTTTAAAGAAATCCAATGTCATCAATTGAAATATTTTCGATTTGGTATATAATTTTTTTAAATGTATTCTTTGTTATTCAAACAGTACTTTGTAATTTGAGCATTTCATGGAAACTTTGAATAGTCAAGATTTTACATCACTTATTTCGATTTTAGCAGTTTGTTACAAATAAACATTAAGGTCCAATAAAAAAATGATGTTATGCACTATTAATTTACTTTTCAATTTTTCTCTTTATATTTTTGTAACTTATGTTTTAATTTCTTTCAGATATAAATGAATGCGAAGAAGCCTTGGATAATTGTTCACATCTATGTGTAAACAATCCAGGTGGGTTCTCCTGCCAATGTCATGATGGATATAAACTTCAAGATGACGGTTCGAATTGTGTTGCTGATACAGGTATTTAAGTTGATCTTGTCATCTTCAATACAAACACCTCATACGTATTTACAAAGTCAGTTGCAAGGAAGTGTGTTATTTTAAAATGGACGTGAAGCAACCTCTCACTTATTGGTATCATTTATAGTTATCAATTTAAGCGGCTCGCTCAAACTGTAATGCCAATATAAAGTACAAAATGATTTTAATAGAAGTAACTAATACATGTATTTGTTACCAAAAGTGATTTAAGATAAATGAAAGGATAAATTATTAAAAAAAATCACAAGAAAATGTGAAACTTTCATCTATGTTTCAGGTTTAATAGAAATTTATTCTCTTGATAAGTGCTTTCATCTTTCCTTATCAACATCTGAAACAAATCTTTTTAATTGTCACAAAGTGTACAATCTGTTTGACAATATACAAATATGGTTCGTGTTTCGGTGTGTTATTTACATTATATTTTAATTCCAATACTTTTTTTGAATTTTAAGCGACAGGCGTTTGTAATTCCTCTAGTGAAAGTAAATGCGCAAACACTGGTGGGTGTACTCTCGAAGCTAATGGAATTGCAAAATGTTTCTGTGACAGAGGGTTGGAGTTGGATGCTATAGGTATCGCTTGTAATGGTAAGGCTGTAATCTCTTTCTTAAATAATTCAGTATTTTAGTATAAACGAAGTACATGTACTTTTATAAAAAATATAATCTATCAGACATATCTATATTCGACAAAATGTTATCATAAGAACAGAAAATTATTAAATACCTATTTTACCGGTATGCTGTCAACGTGCACTTTTATAAATAAAATCTTAAAACATTCGTTTTATTAATTCATGCCCATGTGTAATGTTTATATAGATATAGATGAATGTGCACAGAATGTTTGTGCCCAATTATGCACGAATAATCATGGAAGCTTCACCTGTTCTTGCTTTACCGGTTATTATTTGAACGGATTAACCAACTGTGAAGGTACGAATACATTTTTAATATACCTAATATTTAAACGGATTATTGTGAAAATTGATTACTCATTTCTACCTTGAAATCATGTAAATGAACTACCCGATTTATAAATAATTATTTTAATATTTATACATATTCATACACATTTTCATGTATATAATATCAAACAATAAACATCACTGCACTGTATATTTATGATTATGTTCACACGACATGTTCGTGACATTCTAGCATGTGCTGCTACACGATGGGGTGATAACTGTGAAAACGAATGTGTTTGCACTGGTAGAGGTGCGCAAATATGTGACCCTGTAAAAGGATGTCTGTGTGATGCCGGATGGGAAGGCGATACTTGTGATGAAGACATCAACGAATGTGACGTCGCTAATAATTTGCAAAGATACCCGAATGAAGAAATGCACCAATAATTTAAGGATCACTTATCTTCTGTAAGTGCATGAATGGATTTAGGAAATAAACGGAAAATGTGAGGTATTCGTTGTTATTTGAAGATTCATCATTGGAATAAAAGAGCTGGACAACTAGAAATCAAATGGAATGTTTTATCAAATATCGTATTGGCGGTTTACTAATTTTTAGGGTTTTAACAAATTAATAAGATGCCAGTGAATTCTAATTCAAAACAAACTCAAACGAAGTATCGTCTAGATAAAATTACAAAAATTAGAGAAATTTGAAATACTGAAATATGATTTAACTAGCCTAAGGACTTTACAAGGAATATGTTAATAGGAGTCATTGTCATTTCATTGTAGATATAAACGAGTGTGCAAGTCCAAGTCTTCATGACTGCATGCAAGAATGTAACAATGCCTTCGGTGGATATACATGTGGATGTTTTGAGGGATATGTCGAGATAAATGAAACATCTTGTGCAGGTAAATATTTACTTCTAAATACCCTGTACCTTTTACATGTATTATCTTTTTCATAATAGTCTCTCGATGTCCATTTTATGTTTTGTTTTTGAAGAGAATAACGTACATTGTGTCTATTATGACAATATTTTAATGATATGCATGCTATTCACCGTTTATCTTTGTGAAACGTACAACTTAAACATTTAAATCGATATCAAGACCTGTAACTTTTTCATATCGTTCTAGATATCGACGAATGTGAACAAAGAACAGCTGATTGTGAACAAAATTGCATGAATGAACCTGGGTTTTACAATTGTTACTGCAATTCAGGATACACTCTAAATGATGATAGATCATCTTGTGAGAAAGGTTTGTTATTATATTATATTTCAGCAGCAAGCACTAAATTTTCCTATGACATATATATCATAAATACAAATATGCAATAACAGATTAATGTAGTGAAATTTAATTAGCTTTATACAGATAATAGAATAGTATTTGGCAATACAATTTAGAACACTTCGATTTTCAATCTGTATATAATAAAAATGTAATAATGACAAATGGCACATACATACCTTTTTCTGTCGAATTTCACGTACACTGTAACTAAAATATTTAACAGAAGACATTTTTCCATTCTTATGGCATCAGTTAACATGTAAAATACATATATACAGTCCTTTTTTATTTTTAAAGTATATGTTAATACATTACATTTTGTTACAGCAATCGCAATACTTGCCAATGGTTCCTATTAATTTTATATCTATTTTACTGATTTTAGCACACATAATGTTACTTTTCACTTAATTTTACTAAAAAAAATTATGTTTATACTTCTTATCTGTTTTTAGTTTCAGATCCATGTTTGCAATTCCAGAACTTGAACTGTTCCCATTACTGCAATGCTCTTGATGTAGGTTATGCTTGTGGGTGTAGAAAAGGGTTTCAAATCTTACCTGATAAAGAGACATGTTCAGGTAATTACGACAATGTTTGATACTATTCAAAGCAAGTTGCTTACTTTTGTAGAAATGTGTTCACTTGTATTGTTAAATAAATTGCCCACTTACGTAAAGAAATGCAATTTTGGCTGCAAAAGAATACTTTGTGTAACTGTTCATTGCCACTAGGCATTATTTCGAAATATTCATGTATTTTCCTTAAGTTTTGTGCATTAAAAATAATTATAAATCCATATAAATTTCAATATATAGAGTATTTATATAAGTCTACAGTATTTCAAACAAAATAACAATTCATAATATCAACCGTTTAATAAAATGCCAATGTCTTTATTATAATTAGAGGTATATAAGAAAATATTTAACATACAACCTTGTAATCAATACTTGAATTTGTAGATGTCAATGAATGTACCGACGCCGATCTTAATCTTTGTAATAATGTTGCGTCCTGCAGAAATACGTACGGGTCTTTCACTTGTGAATGTCCAACAGGGACGAAACTTGCAAATGACAAAAGGACATGCTTAGGTAATCTACACATACTTTGTAGCAAAATCTCATAAAGTTACATGCATGTTCTGATATGTATGGTGCATTGCATTTAGATTTAGTTATTCTAATTTTTCATGTAGGTATTTCTGACAACATATGAAATATTTGTATGATATTCTTTCTGTTATTAAAGCTTGTGTACAATTTTCAATTCAATGATTGTGAATGCTTAATACCAAAGTCAGTGATTTTTTCGTACAATAAAGTGGATATATTTCAAGGATTTTGAGTTTTGCAAATCACGTTATAAATATCATGATTCTACAGTTTATGCTTTTCAAATATATTTTTACAGTATGCGATGAATTCCATTTTGGTAAGGAATGTTCTCAGACATGCAGCTGTTTACACGGAGTTTGTGATAAGAAAACTGGTAAGGTTTATACAAAAATATTAAATTTTACTTTCTAGCAGTTTTTCTACATATTTTGATTATTTTCCGTATAATAACTATAATGTTAGATTTTGAGACTTCATTGAAAAAGAACTTAAAATTGTAGTCATTTTCAAAATTCAAATGGCCATGTGATTTATATTTATTTATATAATATCTGTAATGATTAATTTGATTAAACATATGACACATAAAGGGGGTTATCATTCCAGAGAAATGATGGTTCAAAAGAATACAAGAATCGTTTACATCGATTTTAAAATTTTATTAAAATTAGACACATCTAATTTGAGACACTATTATCTATGTAGCACGAGTGTACTTTGTCTCCGAAAGAAAATCTGAAAATATTGAAGACATTAGAATAGATATGATATCATTATTTTACTTATGCACTGTCAGGAGAGACTTATTTTTTTCTTTGTTTGTTTGTTTGTCATTACGTTAGGCACTGATGAAATTTAACTGAAGGCATTGTCTTTTATAAAAAAAGAAATACGTTTAAGTAAATGGATACGTCTTTCCTATTTCAGGTTGTGTATGTGATTCTGGTTGGATTGGAAATAACTGTAACATTGACGTTGACGAATGTACAGCTGGTCTTCTACGGTGTTCTGCTGCTAATACAAGATGTGTTAATACAGCTGGCGGAGCTGTTTGTTCCTGCAAAACTGGCTACATGAATATCTCTAATCAGTGTATTGGTACAAGTTGCCATAAATATGTTGTTTCTTTTTTTATAGAAATTATATTTAATCATTTTATATGATATTTATGAGTGCTTTAAAATTCAATTCTCTGTTCAATCGAGTCGACTTGCTCGGCAAAATCTTATACCTGAATATTTATGTTTGAAAGAACGGAAAACAGATGTATAAACAAATCATTCCTATGTGTTTTAGATATAAATTTACATGTCCTTCAAACATTTATGGTCGATGAGTTTAAAATTTTGATAAAAAAACAACAACAACAGCAAAACAAAAACACACAACAAAAAAGCAGCGACAACAACATCAAAACATAAACGTATAAATGAATTAAGCTATTAAATGTATGTGTATTTTATCAATTGGATAAGGTCATTATTATTATTATTATTGGTCATTATTTCATTAAATATTAATATATTTATACTCGCTACAAAATAAAACTTACATCGGATTTAGAAAGAAAACTTTAGGTAAAAATACTTGAACAAAAAATCTTTATTTATAGATGTAGATGAGTGTAAAGAATCTGCAATGAATAAATGTGATCAAGTTTGTGTCAACACTAACGGAAGCTATACATGTAAATGTCAACAAGGTTTCACCATGCTTGAAGGATCGTGTCAAGGTAAGATCAGTTTTAATGTCGACACTTATTTTAAAAAACTGTTTTTAAAATTTTATGCCCCGGTCACATATTCACGGAAAACGCCACGGAAGAGCTACGGTCTAATCGATCACGGATTACTACGGACATGTGAAATTCCATAGTCTACTACGGTTCAAGCACTGAAATACAACTACGTAGTTCGGACGGATTTACCGCCAAAATTTAGGTAAAAGCCCCGGGAAAGCACGGATTGTTACGGAGCGACACGGTTTGATACGTAGCGACACGAATCAGGACGGATGCATTACGGATGCACTACGGTCTGCTACAGTATAAGCACGGGTTAGTACGAATAAGAACGGTCTGATACGGAGAATAACGAATCTCCACAGATCTATACGGACCTATTATATCCGTCGTCAACCTCTTGCATGCTCATTTTCAAAATGCGTTTAGAAAGCGAATTGCAGAGTTCAATGATTCTGGCGGAGAAGATTCAGCGTCATCGCGTCCGGCCCACGAGACATTTCGGGTCCGATTCTAGTGAAATTCTTGTAGGACGCCGAATCCTCAGCAACAGAGTCTCATACTGGCCATGAAGAGGTCTTCATAAAGCCAATCTCTAGTCTACCATCTTCTCTGTCTTCTCTTACCTGATTTAATATATAATCATCAATGACAAATTTTGATCAATACTGCTTCTCTTTTGATTTTAAAATTGGCTGTTCATTTTACAATTACATTAATTATCGTGAATGTGTGTGTTTTGAAAATATGTAAAAAGCTTGTAAATTAATCTTATTATCACTCAAGGGCCAGCGTCCGAGGCTTATGAGACTACGTTTTATGTTCATATTTACTCCAATTTCACAATCTAATATTTTGTAAAACATGTAACCTTAAATGTTATTCTATTTCTTATGCATTTTATTACTATATATATAATTATATAATTATATTTTTATCTCTATGCATGTAATCAAGCAGCTTGATCACTGCCTCCGTATTCTGATCCATATCAATGTACAGTTGCAGCCAGTTAATGACAAATATCTTTTATTAAATGTTCATGATTATCTTCCCATCATGAAAACGCAAAAATGTCTGTTTTTAACAAGAAGATAGTATTTATACCATTGAAAATGTACTTGATACTTAATTTATCCGTACTAAACAGTGGTGGTCCGTACCATTCCGTACCGTTGCGTAATGCAACGCAATAAACCGTATAAGACCGTGCTTATCCCTGCCCAACTTTTCTTCTAGATATTGATGAGTGTAGCGGAATAAATGACTGTGATCAGATATGTGATAACACGATAGGAAGCTATAGATGCTCTTGTCACGATGGATATGCTCTCAATCTAACAGAAAGAAAATCATGCAGTCGTAAGTATTATTTTTAAAAATAAAATTTGAAATTTCAAACAACGTTTGAAGGGAAACTTCTTTTCAAAGAATGCTATACACATTTGATTTTAACTACCCCAAAAATTTAATAAAAAATAAAATGGCTATAACCAGGCATACTTGACATAATATCATAATATTTGAAAAAGGCAATTACAGGATCAAGAATTTTTACTTTATTTAATTTTGCATAATTAATTGATTTTAATTATTTAATTCAATCCTAACAATTATTCATCTAATTAAGCTATTTCTATAGTTGCAATTCAAATTGTCATATTTTTTAATTATACGAGTATAAAAATGTATATAATATATAATAATATAAATATTTTAATAATACCTGGAAGATATTCTTATCATTTTTCCTTAATTATTGTTATTATCATTATTATTATTAATGATATTATCGTCTTGATACATATATAAATCCAGAGTATTTTTAGTATTTTTTTCATATGCTAACACAGACATTAATCTTCAAAATTACAGATGTATTTTTTCATTTTCAGCCATATATGTGTGTACAGAAGAAAATTCATCAACGTGTGGGGATAACGCATTATGCATGATGCAGGACAGTGAGATAGAATGTCGTTGTTTTAAAGGATATGTAAAAAATAATGACATTTGTGTTGGTAAGTTATGTAAAAATACAAACAATATAGAGGTTATTGATATACATGTCTGTATTCTTTGTAAAAGAGTCATAGTATGAAATTATCAAACAATTTATCATTTTTAGATATGCTATGTATCTCAAGGAACACAACTGCGCGATTTTGTCTCACCTTTTTTATTTTAGTTTAGATTCTTTTTCACATTTATTTACATATAGCATGTAAAGATATTATATACTTCTTTCAGACATAGATGAATGCAGTGAAACGCCTTGTTCCCACAATTGCATCAATACTAATGGCAGTTACACGTGCAATTGTCAAATCGGATATTTCCTTAAGGAAGACAAGGTCACATGTCAAGGTTAGTGATTTACAAGGAATGCCACCAAAGTCGTTTTCTTTGTGCTTTTTTTTAATTTTATCTTAAAGTAATGTTACAAATTAGCTTAGGATTCCACTGAGTGTTGCCACGCTTTTCGCTCAAATCGGGCTAAGAATAGCACCAAAATATGATTTTCATTTTATTTCTGAGTATACTTCCTTCTTTACGTTTGCATTTTTCTCTGTTTATGTGCTCCCGCTGATCAATGTAAGAAATTCACATGTTTTAGGCTCAGTGGAGTTCCTTAAAGGTTATTAAGAGTTATTAAGTAATATTTTTAACAGCAAAAACGTCTAATATTCCATCGGATAAATTATATACAATTCTTATCTTTAACTCATCGAGTCATATTTTCAGTTTGTGACTTATTCAAGTATGGCACAAATTGTGAAGACATCTGCACTTGCGTAAAAGACAATACGGACTTCTGTGACCCCAAGACTGGGCAATGTTATTGTAAAAATGGTTGGACTGGTGATAAATGCGATGATGATGTCGATGAATGTACGAATAGTGATGTTGTTTGTCCTTACAATTCTGAGTGTTTTAACACGCCTGGCAGCTTTAATTGTAAATGCAACATAGGATATCTTCAGGTAGCCTCTGGGGAGTGCAAAGGTATTGTTATACACTTTTTTCTTACAAAATTATGGGACTTACAACTACATGCACCTGTTGAAAAATTATGTGATGTTTATGTGATGTTGATTTATTGAATAACAATATATTTCAGTTTGTGATAATCGACACTATGGAGAAAACTGCAACAGTATTTGCAATTGCCACATCGAAAACACAGACTCCTGCAATCATACAAGTGGCGTATGTACATGCAAAAAGGTAAAAATTCTCCCATACATAAATGTTTTCGAAAACTGTTTATATCATATTATTTTTAAATTACAAATGTGTTTAAAAGTTGTTTCAACTATTTTTACAACGGAAATAATACATTTTTGACTACTGTAACAAATGTACTCTTCTTTGTATTACACATCTATTTATTTAATAAATGCTACAGAAGTACATAAAATGATTTAGTATCGTGATGGTAGAATCATTGACATTTGTATTGCAAATTATTTTCGGAATTAAAGTACCATCTACTTTCTATTTCTGGGATAAAGTCTTGAATAATGTATAAAAAAAAACTGTAATTTTGATACTTACGCGTGATAAATTGTATTTTTTCCATTGTGCCTTTTTGTATAATGTAGGGATGGACAGGGGAAACATGTTTGGATGACATAAACGAATGCGATACTGATTCATGTAGTGATGTTTCACATTCTTTCTGTGAGAATAGAAATGGGTCCTACGAATGCATATGTAGAACTGGATTTCGAGTTTTTGAGAATTTCTGCAGTGGTGAGACATCCAATCATTTTCAAGTCAAGTCATAGTTTATCATAGGTTCATTACAAAAAGAAACATAATCGAAATAAAATACCAAACAACAAATCAATTGACAGTATTCGCTGTCGGTATAGTAAGAAAGATAAGGTAGGGTTACAAAAAAATATGATAATATGAGATATAATTGTCTAGTTTAAAGCAGTTCAGCTTTGTACAATTATGGTTATTGTCTTTAGTCAGGTGCTGTTTTCTAGCGGAAGTCATTCATGTGCTTTGTTATTCTGTGCATTTTCAGACATGAAATTCATAGAATATATCCTGTTCAACCCATAAACTTTAGTAAGAAAATGTATAGAAATGTCCATACTATTCATTCTGGTAGGTAGCCTATAACTGTATTTTAACAGAATTAAAATTATTGGATATACAAATATACATGTAAATCTTCCAGATATAAATGAATGTGAAGAAGATGCTTTTAACGCTTGTGAAATTTTCATTGTGGTTGCTTCAAAGGATATTATATGGTTAATAATGTGTGTAAAGGTAAAAAAACTCTTGTAGTTTGATGAGATATTTAACAAATGTATAACATAAGTATGTCGTAACGAAGAGCTCGTATAAGACATTAAATCAGTGTAAAAAACGAAATCGCTTAAGCTGGCTATATACTAGCTAGAACTGTCAAAACGACATGCTTGAAGATGTTGCATGTCGTTTCCATTGAACATGCTCCTGAACGGTAGAAGTAACTGCAAGCCATAATACACAACCCACAAAACGTTTGAAAAGTAATCATTTTATTTTTTAAAAGAAATTCATGAAAGACTATGAATGCCTAAAGTACATATGAAGAAACTTCTTAATACCGTTATGATATATATGTATTTTGTTTACAGAATGTTCCGGCAATACGTTTGGTGAAAATTGTACGGAACAATGTGATTGTGTGGCAACAAATGTTGAAAATGTTGAGCAGATGTGTGACACAGTGACTGGAAACTGTAGATGTAAATCTAACTGGAAAGGAGAAACTTGTGCGGAAGATGTGGATGAATGTGAAGAAGATACAACATTGTGCAATGATAAAAACAATACAACGTGTGTTAATTTACACGGCTGGTACCAATGCAATTGTATTAAAGGTTTCAAGGAAAATGCGGACGGACATTGCGTTGCAGGTAAATGTAACGTAAAATGCCGCTAGAAATCAATGACAGAAATGAAAATTGATACAGGTTTTTTAAGACATTAAAGGTGAAATTCACTTTATATGCAAATGACAAAACTAAACGATAAAAACATGTGTGTGATTTCTTATTTTCCATTAACCATAACTAATGTAGATTATATGTCTATATCCCATTGCTTTTACGTATGTCTAGTTATTTCCGATGTTATAAACTTTTTATGTAAAAGATGTTCAACTGGACGAGAAAATCGTTTTTTCTCATAGAGACGTACATGTAACTTCACATACAAGATTTGTGTAAGATTCACAAAGAATATTAAAAATGTCCTGTAGTGAAAAGTAACAATAAGGACATCATTGTTAAATATTTAATTTTGTTATTAATTTCCTTTAACAGAATGCCCAAGGAATACTTTTGGTGAAAATTGTACAGAGCAATGTAACTGCCTAGCAATAAATGCTGAAAATGAAGAACAGACATGTGACACGGTGACTGGAAAGTGTAGATGTAAATCTAATTGGAAAGGGGAAACCTGTGCGCAAGATGTGGATGAATGTGAGGAAGATACAACATTGTGCAGTGACAAGATTAATACAACATGTGTAAATACGCACGGCTGGTACCAATGCGATTGTATCAAAGGTTTCAAAGAAAATGCTGACGGACATTGCGTTGCAGGTAAGTATTATTGAATAAAAGAAACACTAGAGCACTAAATAAGCAATGTAGTGTACTACAAAGCAATGCAGTTTTTGTATGGATGTTCTTTTTTTAAGAAATGCAATGTAAATCATAATGATTAAAGTCCTTTCATAGGTTTTCAAAGGGTACAAGGAAAATGCAGGCGGATGGACAATGCGTTGGAGGTAAGGCCTACTGGGAAAATATCATTTTACATTAAATGAATACTGAACAAACAAAATGAACAAGTCATTTGTATGATGAAACTAAAGTGATTTTGTATAGACAGAACTTGAGTAATAACTGAATTAGATAAATAAGCACAATGCTATATTGTGTAAGATTTTTAACGTTTTTATGCTCCCCGAAAAATTTCGGGGGAGCATATAGTCGGCGCCTTGTCCGTCTGTCCGTCTGTCCGTCCGTCTGTCCATCCGTTGTCTTGTCCGGAGCATAACTTGAAAACCCTTCTAGATAATTTGTTGAAACTTCATACAGTGGTAGAGGGCATCGAGGGGGAGTGCAGTGTCAAAGAACCATAACTCTATTTTGCCCGGTTTTTGAATTATCTCCCCTTATAGAAAAATCTTGTCCGGGGCATAACTCTAAAACTATAAGAGATATCAACATGAAACTTTGTAGGTGAATAGATCTCAATGGGTAGATGTGCAGTGCATAAGAACAATAACTCTTTTTGTCCTAATTTTGGAGTTATTGCCCTTTGTTAATTTTAATACTTTGAACTTTGTCCGGAACATAACTTGAAAACCCTTGGAGATAATTTGTTGAACTTCATACAGTGGTAGAGGGCATCGAGGGGGAGTGCAGTGTCAAAGAACCATAACTCTATTTTGCCTGGTTTTTGAATTATCTCCCCTTATAGAAAAATCTTGTCCGGGGCATAACTCTAAAACAATAAGAGATATCAACATGAAACTTTGTAGGTGAATAGATCTCAATGGGTAGATGTGCAGTGCATAAGAACAATAACTCTTTTTGTCCTAATTGTGGAGTTATTGCCCTTTGTTAATTTTAATACTTTGAACTTTGTCCGGAACATAACTTGAAAACCCTCGGAGATAATTTGTTGAAAGGTAGAGGGCATCGAGGGGGAGTGCAGTGTCAAAGAACCATAACTCTATTTTGCCCGGTTTTTGAATTATCTCCCCTTATAGAAAAATCTTGTCCGGGGCATATCTCTTAAAGTATAAGAGATATCAACATGAAACTTTGTAGGTGAATAGATCTCAATGGGTAGATGTGCAGTGCATAAGAACAATAACTCTTTTTGTCCTAATTTTGGAGTTATTGCCCTTTGTTAATTTTAATACTTTGAACTTTGTCCGGATTATAACTTGAAAACCCTTGGAGATAATTTGTTGAAACTTCATACAGTGGTAGAGGGCATCGAGGGGAGTGCAGTGTCAAAGAACCATAACTCTATTTTGCCTGGTTTTTGAATTATCTCCCCTTATAGAAAAATCTTGTCCGGGGCATAACTCTAAAACTATAAGAGATATCAACATGAAACTTTGTAGGTTGATAGATCTCATTGAGTAGAGGTGCAGTGCAAAAGAACCATAACTCTGTTAAGCCTCATTTTTGAATAATCTCCCCTTTTAGAAAAATCTTTTCCAGGACATAGCTGTAAAACTATAAGAGATATCAACATGAAACTTTGTATGTAGATATATCTCAATTGGTAGATGTGCAGTGCACAAGAATCATAACTCTACCTTGCCTAATTCTGGAGTAATTGCCCTTTGTTTATTTTTACTTTTTGAATTGTCCGGGACATAACTCGGAAATCATAAGAGATATCATCAGGAAACTTTGTAGGTTGATAGATCACATTGATTAGAAGTGCAGTGCAAAGAACTGTTACTCTGCCTTGCCTAATTTTGGAATTATTGCACTTTGAACTTTCTCCAGGAACATAACTCTGAAACTACAAGAGGTGTACTTTCCTGTGTCCAAAACCTATTCGGGGAGCATCACCCGGCTCAAACCGGGCTCTTGTTTTATGTCAGTCTGTCACTCGAAAATGTGTATTCTTGAATCATGCACGATTTGGAATCAAAGTATATTTTATATTATTCTTTTATATTTTTTTAGATAGCAGTTTTTCAACGGATATTCCTAAAGGTAAAGCATATATATTCACAATTAATTTTGAAATTTTTAACGTAGAAGGTAGTTTGTTTCTATTATGTAATATCCTGTAATAAGATATATTCTGGTTGGCAAAATTAGCACTATTGTAGACATGGTTTTAGTGGGACTATTCATGGACGATAGTGGTAATTGCAAGGTTGGAAAGAATAACAATAGTGAAATTAAGTACGGGTCAACATTTAACGGCCACCGACATAACAATAAACATTTACATTCATACTTTGCGTAAATAAAATAAGTGTATAGTTATGTAGCGTTTCAAACTCGTTTTGATGACAGTTGTCCTTAACAAATTTACGATACTTTTTCAGTTACTGGTGTAACGACATTTAATTTTAGTATTACAATTCACACGAGCTCATTGGCAGGAGTTAACATAAAGTCAGCGAATTCCTTCGATATTGTGAGAGGGAAAAAAGCGTAAATATATATTTTCATAAGAAATTGAAAATGTATATATCTTGTTACATATTTAAACTAAAATATACATCATTTTCATAAGAATTGTTTTTATAAATCTGTAACAAAGACTCGAGCTCTAGATTTCATTAACAGTGTCCCTTCTTTCAGCTTGGCTTTTTACTGCTTTTTAAGTTATAGTGTATGTACACGCTTTTGTTATTAATGAGAGAGTAATAAAATTTAGTTATTAAACTAATTCAAAACATCAAATATCCCTTTTTCTTTTTCAGTTGTTGGGTTTTTACTCTCGTTATACAGCTGCCGTGATTCAAATATTTATTGTTGACTTAAAGTAAGTTCAAAACATAACGATTCATACATAATGATTTCATTAACCGTTAATTATAATAAATATCGTTAGTGTAGGCAGATTTTATTTATGAAACATTTGTAAACAACACGCAATTTAAATCCTAAAATAAATAAACTTAGAGCTATAATGGCTCATTGTATAGCATATATATGTTAGATTATTTTACATTTATAGATTATAATTATTGTCATTGCAAGATTGCATATTGGATAAAAGAATCGCAACATTCAAAATGACATAGAGGATATTTGTTTTGTTCAGTGTAAGATCCGAATATATTTCAACGAATGAGCATCAAAAGAAATATGAACTTTTGGTGTTCACGAGGTGAAATATTTTTTGATCTTACACTAAATTAAACAAATTTTCTTTCTATTATACGCAAAGAAACGTTTAAAAAGACATTTTAACATAATGCTAAATGAAAATCGCGCTAAATAAAAAGCAACGTTACGTCATT
>NW_026855856.1:170000-171462 GCF_026571515.1 Ruditapes philippinarum
AATAAAGACCTGCATAAGCTAAACCCCGCCCAATTTTACAATCAAAGTGATTGATACGGTAATCACCCAATGAATGAATGAATGAACGAACGAACGAACAACGAACGAATGAATAAATGAATGAATGAATGAATGATGAATGAATAATGAATTAATGAATTAATGAATTAATGAATTAAAGAACTTAATGAATTCGCAGCCTTACCCAATTTATTTTGTTAGTACGTACTAATAACTTTAAACCTATACTTATATAATATTTATTTGTAAAATTTTGGTTTGTAAGAATAGATATTGTTTTAATACGCCGTGATCTACGACATTGCTCAGGATATGCAGACGATATTTTACTGCTGCTTACTATTTACATATATCTAAACTGCCACTTATACATATTATAAAGTGTAATTGTTTTCCTTCAATGCAATCTGTTAAATAGCCTATCTGTTAGTAAAGTTGCCATCAAAAAATATCTCGAATAAATGATTTTTTGCGAAATCAGTGAAAAGTTCGTGAAACTCGTCTTTATTTTGCCGCTCCCGTTTTTTTTTTTTTTTTTTTTTTTTTGTGTGTATGTGTGTTCCCTGCCCGGCTTCTCAACCTTATATAGATGTGATTGTTCGTGCGCGATATTTCTAACCAGGAATATATGCGTGTGTTCCCGTCTCGGTTTTCCCAACTTAAGCTATAAATTTCGTTTGCCTATCTTATAGTTTATAAATTTCTTATATTATGTTCTATTTTAAACCCAAAAATCTTATAAAAACAAAACCTCATTACTTTATTCTTAAGGGTTTGTTCTGAAATAATGTGAAATTCTCCCTTTTTTGCCTGTTTGCATCCATTTACTCCTTAAAAAAAACATGCAATTATACGTCTTGAAACCGTCTGGCATATTAAAAAATACTTTGTTTTCCTTAAATTCAAACGTTGTCCCCGGTCATTTAGTGAAATCACAATACGACATACAGAAATGAAATTTTGCTTTGACGGTTTAACTTTTATCCACCATATATACATGTTTACTCTTCCGAGGATTTCCAATGAAAGATATTTTAAAAGAATTTTAAATTATTTCCCTTGTATGTTTATCACCAGACACTTGGGGGTATTGTGAGCTCAAAAAAGCGCTTAAAATCCAAATATAAAATGCATACTTTTCAATCCCAGCACATTGTACTGATTCATATATATCCCAAAAAAACTTAATTTATAAAGCCGTTCTTGAAAAAAAAATCCAAATTTCAACATCTAATAATAATAACACAAATTAAAAAATGTTCGCCGGAAAAAATCCGCACCCCTACCGTCATTTAATCACCATGTATATTTTAAGCCATTCCGAATTTATTTACATAAACCCCCTTTGGCCATCGACACAGAAGATATAATTCTTCCCGATGATGGTTCAATTTTTTAAACTTCAACGGGTAAAAATAAACAACGCAAAAAGCCCAAAAAA